>NC_086446.1:478933623-479233623 GCF_028390025.1 Pseudophryne corroboree
AGCCGTTGCCGTGGCCACCAGGTCCAATAGACCGACCCCAAATAACTCCTCCCCTTTATACGGCAATACTTCCATATGCCGTTTGGAATCCGCATCACCTGACCACTGTCGCGTCCATAACCCTCTTCTGGCAGAAATGGACAGCGCACTTACTCTTGATGCCAGAGTGCAAATATCCCTCTGTGCATCTCGCATATATAGAAATGCATCCTTTAAATGCTCTATAGTCAATAATATACTGTCCCTGTCCAGGGTATCAATATTTTCAGTCAGGGAATCCGACCAAGCCACCCCAGCACTGCACATCCAGGCTGAGGCGATTGCTGGTCTCAGTATAACACCAGTATGTGTGTATATACTTTTTAGGATATTTTCCAGCTTTCTATCAGCTGGCTCCTTGAGGGCGGCCGTATCCGGAGACGGTAACGCCACTTGTTTTGATAAGCGTGTGAGCACCTTATCTACCCTAGGGGGTGTTTCCCAACGCGCCCTAACCTCTGGCGGGAAAGGGTATAATGCCAATAATTTTTTAGAAATTAGCAGTTTTTTATCGGGGGAAACCCACGCTTCATCACACACCTCATTTAATTCATCTGATTCAGGAAAAACTACGGGTAGTTTTTTCACACCCCACATAATACCCTTTTTTGTGGTACTTGTAGTATCAGAAATGTTCAAAACCTCCTTCATTGCCGTGATCATGTAACGTGTGGCCCTACTGGAAAATACGTTTGTTTCCTCACCGTCGACACTGGAGTCAGTGTCCGTGTCTGTGTCGACCATCTGAGGTAACGGGCGCTTTAGAGCCCCTGACGGTGTTTGAGACGCCTGGACAGGTATTAACTGTTTTTCCGGCTGTCTCATGTCGTCAACAGTCTTTTGTAAAGTGCTGACGCTATCACGTAATTCCTTCCATACGACCATCCAGTCAGGTGTCGACTCCCTAGGGGGTGACATCACTATTACAGGCAATTGCTCCGCCTCCATACCATTTTCCTCCTCATACATGTCGACACAACGTACCGACACACAGCACACACACAGGGAATGCTCTGATAGAGGACAGGACCCCACTAGCCCTTTGGGGAGACAGAGGGAGAGTTTGCCAGCACACACCAGAGCGCTATATATATATACAGGGATAACCTTATATAAGTGTTTTTCCCTTATATAGCTGCTGTATTATTAATCTGCCAAATTTAGTGCCCCCCCTCTCTTGTTTTACCCTGTTTCTGTAGTGCAGGACTGCAGGGGAGAGTCAGGGAGCTTCCCTCCAACGGAGCTGTGAGGGAAAATGGCGCTTGTGTGCTGAGGAGATAGGCTCCGCCCCCTTCTCGGCGGCCTTTCTCCCGCTTTTTTAAGGAAAAACTGGCAGGGGTTAAATGCATCCATATAGCCCAGGAGCTATATGTGATGTATTTTTAGCCATCTAAGGTGTTTTTATTGCGTCTCAGGGCGCCCCCCCCCAGCGCCCTGCACCCTCAGTGACCGGAGTGTGAAGTGGGCTGAGAGCAATGGTGCACAGCTGCGGTGCTGTGCGCTACCTTATTGAAGACAGGACGTCTTCTGCCGCCGATTTCCCGGACCTCTTCAGTCTTCTGGCTCTGTAAGGGGGCCGGCGGCGCGGCTCTGGGACCCATCCATGGCTGGGCCTGTGATCGTCCCTCTGGAGCTAATGTCCAGTAGCCTAAGAAGCCCAATCCACTCTGCACGCAGGTGAGTTCGCTTCTTCTCCCCTTAGTCCCTCGGTGCAGTGAGCCTGTTGCCAGCAGGTCTCACTGAAAATAAAAAACCTAAAACTAAACTTTTCACTAAGCAGCTCAGGAGAGCCACCTAGTGTGCACCCTTCTCGTTCGGGCACAAAAATCTAACTGAGGCTTGGAGGAGGGTCATAGGGGGAGGAGCCAGTGCACACCAGGTAGTCCTAAAGCTTTTACTTTTGTGCCCAGTCTCCTGCGGAGCCGCTACCCCCCCCCCCATGGTCCTTACGGAGTCCCCAGCATCCACTTAGGACGTTAGAGAAATGGTAAATTTCACTATGTGCATGAAATGGGTTGGGATTGAAATGCTGACGGTTGGGATGCCGGCGGTCAGAATACCGACCGCGGCATCCTGATGATCAGAATGTCCACTGGCCCTCTAACGCTCCCATCTAGCAGCCTAAACCTAACCCTCCCACTCACACAGCCTAACCCTAACCCTCTCTGATGGTGCCTAAACCTAACCCCCCTCCACGAACCCTGCAGCCTAACCCCAATACCACCACACCCCCCGCAGCCTAACACTAACCCTCCCTGGGGGTGCCTAAACCTAACTCTCCCTTCCCGCAGCCTATAATTAGCCCCCCTGGGTCACAGCCTAACCTTAACCCTCCCCCCGTGGATTATTTCACTGGTGGTTTGGCAGATGCTGGTTCGGGATCCCTGCGGTTGGGATTCCAGCGCTGGGCTGGTGACGGCATTCCGAGTAGTGTTGGCATTGCAGCATTGCTATTTTGACTGCTGGTATCCTGACCAGTTCCCCATTAAACATTTGGTTTACATTTTTTTTACAGTTACCATAGCTGCACATAGCTTTCAGAGTACATATTGTATGGGGCAGCACGGTTAGCATGCTGTATCACACCTCTGAAGTTTGGGGTGTTAGTCCCACCAAGACTGTCACATCCACACCAGTAGCAATAGTTTGTATGTTCATCCTGTATTTTTGTCTGAGTACTCCGGTTTCCTCCCCCACTCCAAAAACACACTGGCAGGCTAATTGGCTTCTGTCAAAATATGAACCCTAGTTTACATGAATGATTGTTCACGTGGTAGGGGATACAGATTGTAAGCTCCGCTGGACAGCAACTGCTGCGAATATACAGTATTCTGTGCTGCGGAATATGTCTGCGCTATATAAATAACTGGTAATAAAGAAGTAAATACTGTAGAGTTGTTGCCTAAAATTATTTAGTGACAGGAAGGAGCTAGAACTCAGCAGCATATAAGGCTATTCTTATTTAAGAATGTGTCACTGAGTTGTGCATGCATCATGGGACACATACTGACAGCGAAGACGATGACAATTTGTTGCGTTTTCAATGACTATTCCTCTGCTTCAGGTGTTTTTCTACTTGCACAGCAAAAAAAAGAGCTGCCAGCCTCTATGGTGTGCTTAGTGCAAGCTTCATACCTCTATATAGAGCTGAGGTGTGATCACACCACTGTGAGATCAGCAAGATGTCTCTGTGCCACACAATGCACAGGGCATGTCTCTCCTGTCAGTTAATGCTAAACTTACTGTTTGTGAAGATGCTATTGAGAGCACAGGACAGAAGTTTAAATACATCTCTATTCCCACGAGATGTGAGCCAAAAGGCACTGATCCTATAAAAAGATTACAGACTAGTACTTTTCCTCTGGCAGTAGATGAAGGAGAAACTAAACATCTACATACAGATAAGTCCTCACATACCTAGCGTTAACCATACCCTCCAACATTTTACACATAAAAATCGTTACAAATTTGAAAAGGGCCTATTCCTACATTTTCAATGGAAGTTTGGAGAGTTAAAAATCGGTACAGACCATAAAAAAAGGTACTGTACCTGCCAATAAGGTACAGTTGGAGGGTATGGCGTTAACATGCCATATGGCGTGAGATGCCAGGATGATTGAGCCACTTTTCTTTCCATTTTGCATGTTATTCCCATCACAGATGCAGCAAAACACCACTCACAGTGTACTAGAGACACCGGGCAGCACAGAAATTAGTTGTAAACATGCACAAAGTCGCAGAAGAAGCACAACAGATGTATAAACGCCACACATCAAACTGACCAGAGTAATCTTGCAGCTTAGTTTTTTTTTTGCTTCCAGTTGTTTTATGTATGCAAAACTAGTCCCACAGTGTGTGAGAAAGATGTTTGCCACAGTCTGGTCTACATTGTGCATTTTAGTTCGTTTCCCCATAAGAGTGTATTTTAAAATACACAAATAAGATATACAATATGCACTTTATTTGCCTGCACAACACATCACCCCTGAACGAGGGATTTTACATTATTCCTAATTAAACTAACCTCTATAAATAGTACTGTATGTGATCTGAATGCTTTAATATTCCTTAAAACATTTATAGATTAGGAGGACATCACAGATGAAGTTTTGTGCACGTCATACAACTTGTTGTGTCTTTCTATCAAGGAACTACTTTGAGACTTTAGATAAACTCATAATTAATACTGATGAGCCCATTGTCTGACAACTACCAGACCATTATCAGTTGATGAAAAACACTAGACCTACCATTTTATTTATTGCTGTTTTATAATACAGTTTGAGCGAGTATACCTTATCCAAAATGTTTGGGACCAGAAGTATTTTGGATATCGGATTATTCCGTATTGTGGAATAATTGCATACCATAATGAGATATCATGGCAATGGGACCCAAGTCTAAGCACATAATGCATTTATGTTTCATATACACCTTATACACACAGCCTGATGGTAATTTTAGTTAATATTTTTAATAACTGTGCATTAAACAAAGTTTGTGTACATACACACAATTCATTTATGTTTCATATACACCTTATACACACAGCCTGAAGGTCATTTGATACGATATTTTTAATAACTTTCTGTATTAAACAAAGTTTGTGTACATTGAGCCATCAGAAAACAGAGGTTTCACTATCTCAGTCAAAAAATTCTGTATTTCGGAATATTCGGTATATCGGAATACTTGGATATGGGATACTCAACCTATACTGTAATTTCTGGGTTGTGTTTTACAGCATCAAAAAACACAAGTGCTAAATCTATACTCTTTACCTGCCACTTTGACAAATATGGATGAGCATGTACAGGAAAAAGAATAGTGATCACAGAAAGATGATGGGTGTTACAAAGCACACACGCAATAAGACTAATCAGGAGTTCTTCAAAGGGAAACTGCCCTCTATAGTGTTGCAATATAACATTAGTAATGATTGTCAATGAGTCTAGCACTGTCCGTATTAAATATACAGCACAAGGGGTATATGTGGGGGGAAAAACCCAGCAATGTTAGAGTTGTGTCTCAAACAAAATAAAGATTAATGATTGCATTGTGGCCAGAAAGGCCCTAGATTAAAATAGAAGATGCCATGCCCGGAGAGAAGGTGGGCAGTGACAGGTTCTTGCTAATCATGTCATTAGGCCTTGCCCTCGTGGAACAATTAATACGATTGGAGCGTATTTGCATGATAGTAGGGCTAAAATGATGCGATTACCATAGGATAGTGTCATTAGGCCCCACTCCTCCACCAAGACCGCAGTTTCAATATATTTATCTCTGCATTCTGCCAACTTCACTAGAAATTGGGCACAGTGCGGGAGGGGTGCCTACTTTTCCAGGGCTGTTGGGACTACCCGAAAAACTGTGCGTCTCCCGCAGGAGCCGGGAAAGTAGGCAAGTAAAGATTAGAACCAGCATTAATGTGTGAGGCCCGGAATTTACTAGAACACATAGGCATGCACACAGGGCGGCCCCAACCCTGCACTGATTGTTACTAAGCACCTGGTTCGACATGCAATGATCTCGGTAGTGTACCTGGTGGCAGGGCTGTACAGCAGTAATGTCAGCCCCCAGGAAGAGCAGCTGCAAGTGAGGAGCAGCGTAGTACTGCAGATAGGCAACCAACCAGGAGCAGATGAGTAGTGTGTGTCCGGGGGGCAGATCTTAGGTGCATTCGGAGGACGGGGGTGTGGTTCACACCCACCGCTTACCAAGACCCTATGCCTTCCAGTGCTGGAACGTCCATACTTATGCCTTAAACTGACAATTAAATGCATGCTGTCTGCAGTTACTACAGAAAGGTTATCCCAAGGCTATAAGAATACTAGGTAGGCACAGTGTTTAAGGGAGAGGTCTTCTTTCTTGGCTTCTTAAATGCAAACAACAAAAAGTTCCTGCTGTATCACCGTAAAAATAATATTTGCAGGTGTAGATAAAAAAAGAACAGTCTTACATGCGCTAGGGGTAGGATGATCCTGCACGTGTGGTGTCTGTGATCCAACATTATTATACTATTGTTTGTATTACTATCCAAATGTTACACGCACATTGTTTTACCACCTGTTCCCTCACTCACATTTACATCCTTTGAAGTACACTCTATTAGGATTTTCACCCCTTTCTCTCTGCGTGTTGCAGCTATCTATCGCCCACCTGGGCAACCCAAAAAGTTTCTGGAAGATTTTTCTGCATGGCTCCCTCACTTTCTATCCTCTGACATCTCCACCATCATTATGGGTGATTTCAATCTCTCTATTGACAGTCCACAATCTCCCCATGCCTCTAAACTACTTTCTCTAACCTCCTCTCTTGGCCTCTCCCAATGGACTGACTCCCCTACTCATCAGGAGGGCCACTGCCTTGATCTTGTATTCACCAGACTATGCTCTGTTTCTGAACTCACTAACACTCCTTTCCCTCTCTCAGATCACAACCTTATCACATGCATGCTCTCCTCCATTACTTCAAACTCCATGTCCCTAAAGTCTACAAGGACACCTCTTACCCGCAAAAATATTAACGCTATTAATTTTCAACAACTATCTACCTCTCTGCAACCACTGCTTTCACCAATTTCTACATTCACCTCTCCAGAGACTGCTGTGTCACACCTTAACCAAACTCTAGTAACAGCACTTGATGAAGTGGCTCCAGCTACCCATCACACTCCACGTAGACTTAGATGTCAACCGTGGCACTCTAAATACACTAGACACTTACAAAAACTCTCAAGAAAAGTTGAACGCCAGTGGCGTAAATCTCATAGTTCAAGTGACTTTCTCACATATAAGACCACCTACCACTCTTATCGTACTGCTCTGGACACTGCCAAACAAACATATTTTCAATCTCTCATCTCTGCTCAAGCCTCTAACCCCAAGCGACTTTTTAATACATTTAAATCACTTCTTGTCCCTCCCTCACCTAACCCACCAGCCACTGTCAGTGCGCAAGATCTTGCTTCCTATTTCAAGGACAAGATTGACAAGATCCGAAATGAAATGGTATGCTCTTCCACAGCAAGTGACCTGCTCAATTTCCTGCCTGAACCCTCTAACACCTTCTCTTCCTTTGATCCTACAAATGAAGATGAAGTATCTGCACTCTTTTCATCTGCCTACTCTAATACCTCTCCCCTTGACTCTATACCCTCACAAATTAGTAAAGCTCTGTCTACTGTGCTCATCCCAACCTTAACGAAAATCTGTAATCTCTCCCTGTCTACTGGTATCTTTCCTTCTCTATACAAGCATGCAGTGATTACTCCCATTCTGAAAAAACAAAACTCTGACCCGAACTCTCTCTCTAACTACCGTCCCATCTCTCAGCTCCCATGCCCCTCCAAGCTACTGGAGAGACTTGCCTACACTCGCCTCACACACTTTCTTAACTCACACAGCCTACTGGACCCACTTCAGTCAGGATTTCGTGCCCAACACTCCACACAGACAGCACTGACTAAGGTAGTGAATGATTTGGTCACTGCTAAATCTAAAGGACATTTCTCTCTCCTTATTCTCCTTGATCTCTCTGCTGCTTTTGACACTGTTGACCACTCTCTTCTCATACAAACACTACAATCCCTAGGTATTCAGGACACAGCCCTTTCTTGGTTCTCATCCTACCTATCTAATCGCTCCTTCAGTGTTCGTTTCTCTGATTCCACCTCTACTTCGCTACCTCTCTCAGTTGGAGTACCGCAAGGCTCAGTCCTAGGTCCTCTGCTTTTCTCTATCTATACCACATCTCTTGGCAAACTAATCAACTCTTTCGGATTTCAGTACCATCTGTATGCGGATGATACTCAAATCTACCTATCCTCCCCTGATTTGTCACCATCTGTATTGGGCCGTGTCACTGAATGCCTTTCTGCCATTTCATCTTGGATGACATCTCGCCACCTCAAACTTAATATTTCCAAAACAGAATTAATTATATTTCCACCGGCCAATAGTAGTTTCCAACCTGATATCTCTATCACTGTTGAGAACTCTGCAATCACCCCTACCCCACAAGCTCGCTGCCTAGGTGTCATTCTTGACTCTGAACTGTCCTTTGTTACCCACATTCAATCTGTCTCAAGATCATGTTACATACATCTAAGAAACATATCCAAAATACGCCCTTATCTTACACAAGACACAGCAAAAACTCTAATCCATGCTCTCATTATCTCCCGCATTGATTATTGTAATAGTCTCCTGACCGGTCTTCCCAAACATAGGCTCTCACCACTACAATCCATTTTGAATGCAGCTGCGAGGCTAATCTTCCTTGCCAGACGTTCATCGTCTGCAGATCCGCTCTGTCAGTCCCTCCATTGGTTACCGGTATTCTACCGTATTAAATTTAAAATACTTTTACTCACATACAAGGCTATTAACCAAACTGCACCAACATACATCTCTTCACTCATCTCAAAATATCTCCCTACCCGACCTCTCCGCTCTGCACAAGATCTACGTCTCTCATCCACACGCATTACTTGTTCACACTCAAAATTACAGGACTTTATCCGGGCTTCACCCACTCTGTGGAATGCCCTCCCACGCACAGTAAGACTCGCCTCTAGTCTCCAAACCTTTAAATGTTCCCTGAAAACTCACCTCTTCAGACAAGCCTATCAAATTCCAGACCCACCCACATAACCTTCAGTGCTTCCCTATCTAATTACATCCTCTGTAGAGTATTCATAACATCACATATCTTGTCTTTCTTTAGTCTCACACCCTCCTGACACTTGGATAACTTTGTGGGGTATCATCATACAACCCATTAAGAACCTAGCAATCTGGTGGACCATTATGCAATAGGTAGCATCTATCCTTGTGTATCTATGCCTATTTCCCTATAGATTGTAAGCTTGCAAGCAGGGCCTTCCTACCTCTATGTCTGTCTGTTTTTACCCAGTTTTGTTCTATTACTGTTGTTCTAATTGTAAAGCGCAACGGAATATGCTGCGCTATATAAGAAACTGTTAATAATAATAATAATAATAATAATAATAATAATGCTTTTCTTTTGTATGGACGATTGTGAGGCATATTGAACAACATTCTACAGAAATCTGGAACTCCTCATCCTACCCCTAGCGCATGTAAGACTGTTCGTTTTTTATCTGTATTTGTATTTAGAGGTTGGTGACCTTTTTACAGTCTGATTGCTGTTCTGGGGAGCAGCGCCCCAGGTTAGACTATTTATTTCTGTTTTTATATATGCACGTGTCGTTAGTTCTCTTAGGGTCCTCTACCTACTTATCCAAATGCCAGCCACACATTGTAATGTTCAGCAGCTACACTGTATAAAATGACTTTACATCTCTTGCTCCTGTAAAGTACATTTCTACCTTTTGGAGGTTTTTTATTGGCAAGGAAGATGACTAAAGATGGCCAGAAGTAATATAGTGGTTTAGCGTTGTAAAATGGTCCCATTGTTTATTTGGGAGAGATATATCAAACTTTCTAAAGAGGTCAAGTGGAGAAGTTTCCAAAGCAACCTATCAGAATCTACTGATCTTATAGAATGTACTAGATAAATATTAGCTAGAAGCTGATCCTCTGTAGAAGGTTAACTATACCTCTTCCCATATTACATCATTTAATCCCCACACCCACCAAGATTGTCATGGCAGTCTTGTTTCAATAAGAGTGTAGACATATTGTCCCATATTAAGCAAGAGATGCCTTTTTAAAAGAGGACACGGCCGTGCTACTTTAGCATGGTATGCACTTCAGAAGTGACGGGCTGCTGGTAACTGCCCATGTCCTAAAATGACCCATAATCTGCCACTGGCATGGATGGCTGGTGTACAAAACATACCTCTCAACAGTCTAGAGGGGGGTACACACTAGGTGATTTCTGGCTAAAAAATAAACGATTACGACATTTATGTCGTTATCGTTTATTTTTAGCCTGAAATCATCCAGTGTGTGTGGGGGTGATATTGGTGAACGATTAGCACTCCCGCATGTCGTTCAGCGTTCACCAATTTTGAGCTGACATGCAGCTCAACCTGTCAATGTCGGGCTGAGCTGCATGTTCAGGAATGGCGGTGGTGACGTCACTGAACGTTAACATTGAATGATATCGTTCAGTGTGTACGTACTATAACGTAGAATGCTATATCTTTCAACGATATAGTCGTTCACTGTCGGCACTTACACATCGGGTAGTGTGTACCTGTCTTTAGCGGTTGGGACATTGTACAATTCTCTCCCAATTTACTTGTTAAAATACATAAATACACTTATTAAGTACAGTGAAGTTAAACCTTGTGAATATTCGAGTTAGCTTCATGATTTAAACTGGCTCATGAATACTACATTGAATTTGCCTTCTCTGTGTACTACATGAAATAGTACAACAGTAAGTGTAGATTAACTAATGCTTATTCACACCACTGACCATTACATGAGCAGACTGGCAACATAACACACAAAGTGTAAGCCTAAACACTCACCCCTTTGGGCTTGAACGGTGGCTGGATCTCTCTGTTCTCTAGCTTCTCCCAGTCAATCCTTCTGAAGAAGGCATGTTCTCTCACGTCCCTTTCCCCCTCTGGCCCACATCCCAGCCGCTTCACTGGGTGTTTTGTCATCAACTAGAAACCAACACATCACCCACAGGTTAAAACTGTAAAATAACACATCATGTAACAAAAAACGAGTTTTATGGTAAGAACTTACCTTTGTTAAAACTCTTTCTGCGAGGTACACTGGGCTCCACAAGGATTGGACAATGGGGTGTAGAGTACTATCTTGATCTGAGGCACCAACAGGCTCAAAGCTTTGACTGTTCCCAGAATGCACAGCGCCGCCTCCTCTATAACCCCGCCTCCGTGCACAGGAGCTCAGTTTTTAGTTAACCAGTCCAATGCAGTAGTAGGAAAAGAGACGACAACGGTTAGTAGCCACATACACCACACTCTCACAACAAGAGAAGTGTCAGCGACTAATGCCATACCAACCCGAAGAAGCTAAGTGCGTCAGGGTGGGCGCCTTGTGGAGCCCAGTGTACCTCGCAGAAAGAGTTTTAACAAAGGTAAGTTCTTACCATAAAACTCGTTTTCTGCTGCGGGGTACACTGGGCTCCACAAGGATTGGACAATGGGGATGTCCTAAAGCAGTTCCTTATGGGAGGGGACGCACTGTAGCGGGCACAAGAACCCGGCGTTCAAAGGAAGCATCCTGGGAAGCGGCAGTATCGAAGGCATAGAACCTTATGAACGTGTTCCCTGAGGACCACGTAGCCGCCTTGCATAATTGATCAAGGGTCGCATCACGTTGGGCCGCCCAAGAAGGTCCAACAGACCGAGTAGAATGGGCCGTGATGTGAGCAGGAGCTGACAGACCAGCCCTCACATAAGCATGTGCAATCACCATTCTAATCCATCTGGCCAGGGTCTGCTTGTGAGCAGGCCAGCTACGTTTGTGAAATCCAAACAAAACAAAGAGAGAATCAGATTTTGCGAATAGAAGCAGTTCTCTTCACATAGATACGGAGAGCCCGTACCACATCCAAAGACCTCTCTTTGGGAGACAAATCAGGAGAGACAAAGGCCGGAATCACAATCTCCTGATTAAGGTGGAACGAAGAAACCACCTTAGGTAAATATCCGGGACGAGTCCTAAGAACCGCCCGGTCACGGTGAAAAATCAGATATGGGGAACTACAAGACAAGGCACCCAGATCCGACACTCTTCTAGCAGAGGCAATAGCCAGCAAGAACACCACCTTAAGGGAAAGCCATTTAAGGTTGGCTATACCAAGGGGTTCAAATGGAGGCTCCTGCAACGCCTGCAAAACCACCGACAAGTCCCAAGGAGCCACAGGCAGGACATAGGGAGGTTGGATACGCAACACACCCTGAGTGAAAGTATGAACATCAGGCAAAGTCGCAATTTTTCTCTGAAACTACACACCGACAAGGCAGAAATATAAACTTTGAGGGAGGCCAGACGCAGGCCTAAATCTAGGCCTTGCTGCAGAAAAGCCAAAAGTTTGGCTGTACTAAACTTGGAAGCGTCATAATTGTTAGATGCGCACCAAACAAAGTGGGAATGCCAGACCCTATGATAAATCCGAGCAGAAACCGGTTTCCGGGCCCGCAACATAGTTTTAATGACGTCTTCAGAAAAACCCTTAGCCCTCAAGACGGAAGCTTCAAGAGCCACGCCGTCAAAGATAGCCGGGCTAGGTCCTGGTAAACACAGGGGCCCTGAACGAGGAGGTCTGGGCGTTGTGGAAGTAGAGGTGGACAGTCCGATGATAGGCCTTGCAGGTCTGAGAACCAGTGCCGTCTGGGCCACGCCGGACCTATGAGAAGCAGATTTCCTCTTTCTTGCTTGAACTTCCGAATTACCTTGGGCAGGAGTGACACTGGAGGGAACACGTACGGCAGCGGAAACCTCCACGGCACCGCCAGCGCATCCACGAATGCTGCTTGAGGATCCCTTGTTCTTGCTCCGAAGACCGGAACCTTGTGATTGTGTCAAGACGCCAAGATCCCACTTTTCCACTAGGAGTTGAAACACTTCTGGATGGAGGCCCCACTCGCCGGCATGCACGTACTGACGACTGAGAAAGTCCGCTTCCCAATTCAGGACTCCCAGAATGAATATTGCCGATATGGCCGGTAGATGGCATTCCGCCCAATGTAGAATCCGTGAGACTTCCTTCATTGCCAAACGGCTTCGGGTGCCGCCTTGATGATTTATGTACGCCACTGTGGTGGCGTTGTCCGACTGTACTTGAACAGGACGGTTCTGAATTAAATGCTGGGCCAGGTTTAACGCATTGAAGACCGCCCGCAATTCCAGAATGTTGATCGAGAGGAAATATTCCTCCTTGGTCCACCGACCTTGAACGGAGTGTTGCTCCAGCACCACTCCCCAACCTCTTAGACAGGCATCTGTCGTCAATAGGACCCAGTTGGATATCCAGAAGGGATGACCCCTGCACAATTGTTGGTCCCGGAGCCAAAGCAGCGACAGACGGACCTCCGGAGTCAATGAGATCATTTGAGATATGATCCGGTGAGGCAGGCCGTCCCACTTGGCTAGAATCAGCCTCTGGAGGGGGCGAGAATGGAATTAAGCATACTCCACCATGTCGAAAGCTTATACCATGAGGCCCAGCACCTGCATTGCCGAATGTATCGACACTTGCGAACGAGAAAGGAAGCAACGAATCCTGTCCTGAAGCTTCAGGACTTTCTCCTGAGACAAGAACAACCTCTGGTTGTGAGTGTCCATTAGCGCTCCCAGGTGCACCATGCTCTGAGCAGGGACCAGGGAGGATTTCTTCCAGTTGATGAGCCACCCGTGGGCTTGTAGAAACCGGACCGTCATATCCAGATGACGTAGGAGAAGTTCTGGGGAATTTGCCAGGATTAACAAGTCGTCCAGATACGGCAGTATCCTGACCCCATGATGGCGGAGTACCACCGTCATCACCGCCATTACTTTGGTGAAGACTCGCGGAGCCGTTGTTAAACCAAAAGTTAACGCCCGAAACTGGTAATGGAGGTTGCCAATAGCAAACCTCAGGTATTGCTGATGTGACGCTGCTATAGGAATATGCAGGTAAGCATCCTGTATGTCCAGGGAGACCATGTAGTCCCCAGGTTCCAAGGCCAGAACTATAGAACGAAGGGTTTCCATACGGAACTTGGAAACCTTCACAAACCTGTTCAATGCCTTGAGGTTGAGAATGGGCCGGGAGGACCCATTCGGTTTCGGGACTAGAAACTGCGGAGAATAGTACCCCCGGCCCCTCTGAGCAAGAGGCACCTGTACTACAACTCCTGTATCTAGGAGGGTCTGTACCACCGAATGAAGAGTGTTTGCCTTTGTCTGGTCCAACGGGACGTCTGTCTGGCAAAATCGATGAGGGGGTCGGTTTTTGAAGGCTATGGCGTAACCTCGAGTGACAACTTCCCGTACCCAGGCATCTGAAGTGGTTTTCAACCATTCCTGGGTATACCCTAGAAGCCGGCCCCCCACCCTGGGATCCCCCAGGGGGAGGACCGCCCCGTCATGCGGCAGGCTTATCGGTTTTGGAAGCTGGCTGACGGGCAGCCCAGGCTCTTTTGGGCTTCAGCTTACCAGGTTTGGAAGTGCGGGCCTGCTTGTGGTGCGCCTGACCTTTTGCTTTACCTGAAGGACGAAAGGGGCGAAAGGACGTACCTTTAGCCTTCAACACAGAAGGAGCGGTATTTGGCAGACAGGCAGTTTTGGCAGTAGCCAAGTCAGCCACTATCTTATTTAAGTCCTCCCCAAACAGAATATCTCCCTTGAAAGGGAGTACCTCCAGGGTTTTTCTAGAGTCCAGATCCACAGACCAGGATCTCAGCCACAATATCCGGCGAGCCAGGACTGACGTAGTAGAGGCCTTGGCTGCTAGGATACCGGCATCAGAAGCCGCCTCTTTAATATATCGAGAAGCTGTGACAATATATGACAAGCATTGTCTAGCATGGTCAGAGGAGATTTCAGCTTCTAACTCCAAGGCCCATGCTTCAATAGCCTCGGCAGCCCATGTAGCTGCAATAGTGGGCCTTTGCGCAGCACCCGTGAGGGTGTAAATCGCTTTTAGACAACCCTCCACACGTTTATCCGTAGTCTCTCTTAGAGACGTGACGGTAGTGACAGGTAGAGCTGAGGAAACCACCATCCTAGCCACATGTGAGTCCACTGGAGGAGGCGTTTCCCAATTCTTAGACAGCTCTGGCGCGAGGGGATAGCGAGCCAGCATCTTCTTTTGAGGCACAAACTTCGTACCCGGGTTTTCCAAGGGTTCCTGACGTATATCCACTAGGTGGTCAGAGTGAGGTAAAACTTGTTTAACCACTTTCTGACGCTTGAACCTATCTGGTTTCTTAGGAGGGACGGATGGCTCGGGATCATCCGTAATCTGTAGAATTAACTTAATAGCCTCCAAAAGATCAGGAACATCCACATGTGAACTACCCTCCCCATCAGCCGTATCTGAGTCAGAACCTGTGGGTTCAGTGTGCGTTCCGTCTTCATCAGACGAGGTGTCAGTGACAGCAGTGGATTGTGAGGAGACAAGCGCTCGCTTAGAGGACCCCTTGGACTTAGGCGAGCGTTGGTCAGACTTTTTAGTAGTCAAGGACTGGTTCAACTTCTTCAATTGAGCAGAAAAATCGTCCACCCGCAGCGGGTTAGCTGCAGGGACAACATACGAGTGTACCGGCATTGGGGGTCCCATAGGGGGTGTTAGTTTATGAACTAGTGTATGCAGAAGCGTGGAAAAAGCGGCCCACGGTGGGTCAGAATGTGCCTCCGTTGCGACAGTCCCACTGGGGGGCAAGGGGCCCCCAGAACCAGAGCCCACAGCTGCTATATTCTCCTCATATGGGTCTGTGGCTTCAGCAACACCTGTAGTGTGTTCAGCCCCAGAACCGTTACCCTCAGAAGCAGACATGATATAACTTGCAGTATGAGGTAACACAGTACAATTATCAGCAGCACTATACCTCTAAACCCAAACCCCTGCGCAGTGTAGTCAGCAATAGCAGAGATAAAGGAGAGATATGGTGACTAAATCACAGAGAAAAATACGTAATACAGTATATCTTTGTGGAAATCCTATATTAGATAAAATCTGACGCACCAAGCCTCCTCAGGTTATAGAATATAGGGATAGCAAGTTGAGTGAAAGACACGAGATGGACACCACTCAGCTATCAATGCACACACAAATAGTCACAGTTTGTACAATGCAGAGGTTATTACAGACAATAATACTGCACTGGACTAGCTTACACAGCTATATAGTCAATAGATATAACAGTACACAGTAAGAACTGGATGTATATCACAGGGTAAAGTACTATAAAACCCTAACTAAATGCACTCTTTCTTAACTATCACTGACTAAAAAGGCAGTATCATGTAAAGGCACAGCGCTGACAACCAGGCGGCTTTACATTGGAGGATTTGCCCAAGCAGTCCCAGGAATAGTGAGCTGAGGGATAATGGCGCTGCAGACACTGACAGGGAGTGAGAGAAAGATAGAAATACAGCTCCAGGGCAGGAACACTTGCTGGAAATGGCGCCCTGGGGCTGGGGCTTCAGGTCTAAGCCTTATCCCCGTGCTGGCAAAACCACGGGGTACTGTGGGCGATATAACCACCGGTTTAGAGAGAAAACCTGACCCTGACCTGCGCCCATGCCCTGGTGATCTAGTGGGATCGCCTGTACTGCCACAGTGTCCACCACCAGCGCGCGCGGCCCACCTCCCACTGACCGCGCCAGATCGCGATAAAGACCGGGTCCCACAAGCGGGACCCACTCACCACCTCCCAAAGCACGCCCACGCGATCCTGGAGAGCCCCAGCCGTGTGTCTAAAGTGAAGAAAACCGGAGCCTCCACTGTAGGTACCCGGCAACCAGGGCTCGGGAGTGTACAGCGCCGCTAGGGAAGAGCTGGAGCTGCAGCAGTGAATGTCTTCTGACATTTACCACCGCTGCTGCCCTTGAAGTCTTCACTTTTTCTACATAAAAAGCTTTTCTTAGGGCTGCCTGGAGCAGCCCCTCTGTTAAGTGCCTGCTTACTGCAGCACCAACTTACAAAACTGAACTCCTGTGCAGGGAGGCGGGGTTATAGAGGAGGCGGCGCTGTGAATTCTGGGAACAGTCAAAGCTTTGAGCCTGTTGGTGCCTCGGATCAAGATCCTACTCTACACCCCACTGTCCAATCCTTGTGGAGCCCAGCGTACCCCGCAGCAGAAATTAAGTTTACCATTTAATACCATAATAAAGAATTTGGATTTTATGTGTTGTTTATAACCCCCGAGGTATAATTTAAATAGAGTGCAGTACCATCTCTTGGCTGCAACTGTCACCGTAACTGTGGCGTTGCCATGGGTTACAGCGATTCCTCAAAGTTATGTGTCATGACTGTATGCATTCTGTGTGCCCTGGGTAAACGGTGATCACAATCTTATGAGCACCGTTGTGATTATGAGGTGAATAATTATAGTGCTCCCAAAATATGTAAGTCGTATTTTATTCCAAGATTTTATGAGCACCCCACTGTGACTCACTATTCAATGATCTTATGAGCATCCTACTGTGACTCACTATTCAACGATCTTATGAGCATCCCACGGTGACTATGAGGTGAATCATTATAGTGCTCCCAAAATGTATTGTATTTTATAAATGTCTGTGTGGTATGAAGTGCTATGTTCAGAAGTGTATCTGTATTGTGTAAGCTCCTTGGTGAACTAAAATGAGGTGTGAACGAAGGATCTTTTGAAGGTCACAGTAGGGGGTGTCTTGTTCAGGCTCCTGGAGAAAGGAAGACTGGGAGAGTGTCAGCTTCAGTCTTTCATTCAGCCTTGCCTGTTATAAACTGCTAGCTGATAAGGGATTCAATATCCTATCCAAAAGGTAATGCTGGGTACACACTATTCGATATTATAAACAATTTATTGTTACGAGGAGATTCATAACAATAAATTGTTCACATCATATAGTGTGTATACACTATGTCGTTGGCAACATTTTTAGTTGGCTGAACATGTTCGGTAATCTGTTGATATCGTTAGCGGGGTCACGCTGCTGAATGAAGCACCGGCCAATGATATGTCTCTGCCGGCATCGGCTAGTGTGCATGCATGGGGAGTGAGCGATGCCGAACTGGGTACATATCACATAGTGTGTAGCCAGCTTAACTATTCAGCCATGTCCCTTTGAGTGTTTAGGCCTAACTTCCTGGGTAATTTTCTCAAAGCCTTAAAAAGATATGACTGTCTCTGGAGACACTTAATTTGCATCTACACTGTTCTTGTAAGAATAAAGGAAAGTTCTGGCAGCCGATAAAGGGTGGGGCTACTGGAAGGAGTGTTTGTGGAACTATATGGCTCAGAAGTAGTGACTGCTGGGTGGTCACTCTTCAAGGGAGTAGCTTCATGCTAGGAGTGATCCCATTTTCTATTCCTGTGGACTCCCTTCATTCAGATTCCCTGAACCTCAGAGTAAGACAATTTAGGGTTCTGACTTTTTATTCCTTTTATTTTCTTGAAGTCAATCTGTGCATATCATAATTATATGTCCTGTTTATTTACCTGTTTTCTTTGTAACTTAACCCTAGAGATACTTCTCAATAAATCCTAATAATGTACCAGCATTATCTCTATGCTCTCCTAATTCACGTGCTACATACAGGTAATACTTGTGGATTTTAAAAGTGTGATTTTAGTGACTGGTGAACGACCATTCTTGCTGTCTCTTGGATTTAGTCTGTTTAGCCTGTCCAGTCTGTTAAGTTCCAGCTATGTATTTATAGGGGCATGCTGTTGGCTTTTATTTATCTATTTCAGTGTGTTATAATTCTTTACAAAGCAGTTTAAAGAAAAAATGTCATCTCGTGACAAAAAATGGTACTACTTGTAAAAGAAAAAAAAAATATGTAATTCAGAATTGACACTTTGGAAGAAGCACTTTTGGGAAACAGAATGCATCAGAATGAACCAAATTTATATCCGGATATCAATTATAAGCCAACAAAACAGTAAGAAATGTAACATCTTAGATCACCAATACAGATGCAGACATTCATTAAAATCATGTATTTGTTTTACATTTATCATTAGGATTTAGGTGTTACATAAAAATGCTCCTAACTAACAAATGCTTTTTAGCCTTTATATGAATTGCTCTTTGTGCTCTGGATATTTATGGGGGAGCCCTCACCTTTCAGGGGATGATAAATGAAGATCATTAGCATCAATGCATTCACTCTGAGACCATAAAACTGCCACGTCCTGGCTCCGTGTAAGCAGAAGAGTCACATCTTTTCATCACATTATTTTAATGTCCTCCATTATTTATTTATTTTATAAGCGACAGATATCTCAGTGCATATTAATGAATGATTGAAATGTATAAGATGTAGAACGGCACATTAGTGTGTGTGTGTGCGTGTCGTGATCACAAGAGTAACCAATCTGACCAACGTACAACCTTGTCTTTGGTGGCTATTAGATTAGGTCCAGCATGAGAGGGCTTACATTTCTACCTGAGGAAGGAATGGTTTGTTCGGGAACTTTGTGATGAAATATAAACCCTGTCCTGCATAAACATTCCCAGTCATTGTATGCATATGCAATTCAATGATGAGCTGGGGTCTTGGGTCTGTCATGATTACTGAAAACAACTGCTCCCCCTGTGGACAGTCACTGAATTATTAATGTTGTGGCTATCAATCCACAAAGAACACAAGCAGCTGAGCGTGCTCCACTTGTTCATGTTGATCAATGCAGTCTTGCAGCACACTGTATGGTGAAAAACTAAGCTACAGAGTGGTGTAAACAATATGTTAGCTGTACAAAGCAAAAATGTGCTATAAAACAAGGACAAGTAAACATGTTGGGACAAGTCCCAGCATGCACTCGCACAACAGTCTGAGAGCTGCATGTTGGTTATTATGGGTGATAGTACAGATAAGTCTAATCTTTGATTAGTTGAGTACAAGACAGACTAGGGAAGTTGAAATCTGATATGTTGCTATAGGTTACAGTTAATAAAGTATGTGCTGTATGTATAGATATATTTATGTTCATATGATTTAATATGGAGCTTACAAAGTTCGTAACATCTTACCCCTTTGCATATTGATACTGCTTCCTTGGACATGGATTTTGGATACGAGACATTATGTTCCATAATTGACTGGAAGAGCTCATCTTCATCCTCCCCATCAAATGGAGGCTGCAACAAGAGACACAGGCTAGTGCAAGTCTCAACAAAAAGATTATCTCAATAGAAAAAGAAGATTCACTTGAACAGTGTGGAATATTAGTACACTGAGACTTGAAATGCATAAAGTGCCACGTGTGTGATATGCAGATTAATACTCCACAATCATAACCAGATTAAGGGGGGGATGCAGGACATACTGTAGCTTTCTCTCTTAAGCAGCAGCAGAACTAGCAGCGAGAATGCGAACAGGACAGTGTGCAGAGCAGGCAGAGACACAGGAATATCATGTTTCATGAGCAACCGACAGAGCTTTCTGACCAGAGGAGAGATACAAGGGTGGAGAGAGCTATAATGGCACAGGGATCCCAGCTTCTCCTCCTCCCCGCCTGGGTGTCTGAGTCCTGTGCAAACAGTTATTCAACTAAACCATTTGGGTCTAGAGATAGAGACACACACATAGTCCTCCTGAGTCTTGTCCCAGAGTGTAAGTAGTACAGAGGCTACTGCTATTCTTGCATGTGACAAGATCATTTTTTTCTCTATGTGTAGTTTAAGCTTAAGTTGTCTTTGTTCCACTACAAGAAAAGTTTATAAAATAGTTGTCTTTCAATTAGGTGTTGCTATAAAGAGTAGCCAGGCATTATTAAACGATTAGTTAAAACTAATATACACCACTGGTTTAAATTTAATATACACAATCTTTACCTCCCACCATGACCCATTTCAGGAGGGACAACATGCTCTCTACCTGGACTTGCTTCTTAATTTATGATTGCAATCACCTGTGTTCAAGTACCTTTCTTATCAATTAAATAGTTCAACACAGATGACGCCAATCATTTATTAAGTGGGATGTCCAGGTAGACAGCATTTTGTCCCTCCTGGAATGGGACATATTGGGAGGTATGCACAATTTAATATACATCCCCTACCATCCATCGGGCCCCCCTGTCTTAAGTGTCCCGGGCACCCCCATGGCTTAATTCGGCTCTGCCCACGATTCAAATGACCAGTGCAATGAGTAGGCTAGGCGAGGATGTGAGATACATTTCAGATGGATGTCCTGAGACTATAATAAACATGGGAAGAAATGGCAGGTCAATCAATACTAAACTGTAATTATGTGGTCTGCAGTAGGCTGGACACATCCACATATTCACCATCCATGGGCTGTTTAAAGGAGTGCTATGTCCTTGGTTACCTCAGTGTGATTACCCTGTCTACTGACAGGTAGCTCTCATTTTGGTAATTACCTGCCCTGCCAGCATCTCATAAAGCAGCACTCCATATGCCCACCAGTCCACGGATTTGCCATATGGTTGATAAGCGATAATCTATAGTGAAAGGAGACAAAATAAAGGCAGGTTTATATTAATGTAAACTGCACATAAACTACATATACTGTACACTTAATACATATACAGTATACACATACATAGCGGTTCAAGAGAAAGGCAGCGCTACATGTAATTCAGATATGTGCCTGACAAAAACTCTTTATTCACAGAGATCTCATGGATGAGTATCGCGTCATAGTGATATTAGGAAACCCAAATTAAAATAATATCCTGATTCAGAGCTGTGCGCAATGCCTTTGTTTTCCACAATTGGCTAATGTTTTTCAGCACATGGGTTAATCCACCCCAAATCAACACAAGGTTTCAAACTGACCATTTCAGATTGCAATTAAATTTGGCATAATAAATGCTGCCATGGGTGTAAAGAAAACCTCCTAATCTTAAGGGGGGTACTCACGGAGCGATCGCTGCTTAAAATCTAAGCAATCTGACTAGATTGCTTAGATTTTAAGCATTGATCACTCCGTGTGTACCCCTCACAGCGATAGCGATGTTGGTGCTAGATTGGCCTGCATGCAGGCCAATCTAGCAGGTCGCTCACTTCACCCGCTGGGTGAAATGAGCGCCCCCCCCATCCCCCCGCATGCTCAGCACACATCGCGCTGTGTTGAGCGCGGGGAGAGATGTGTGCTGAGTGGTTTGCTCAGCACACATCTCTCCCCAAATCGGGCCGTGAATACGGCTCTTAAGTCTGATAACGTTTTAAAGTCATAGGACTTCAAAGGCTGCCATTTTTTAACAAAATTTGCAATTAATTTTTTTTTAAATTGCATTTGCAGCTCACCTAATTGAGCTATAGAGTTGGTTAAGGACTCAAGCTTTTTATGGGCTTCCATATGATATAAAGCAGCAGTATAATTCAACAAAAATTACTTTTTTTAAAATCAACATTTTGATGTTCTCGCAATGCTTTAAAAATTTTAAACAAAATCTCAAAAATTGTTACCAAATACTGTTGTTACTAAATCCCTAGTTGTATTTTGGGATCATGATGGGATCATCTCCTGCAAGAGGTTTCACTTTGGACTGTTAAAATAATGAAAATGAGAACTATCTAGGCCTGTTCATTACTTTTAATCTCCAATTTATTTGATGAATATTATGTACAATGACACAGTATGTTAATACTAAAATAGTTAAAAGTTTTGCACATATGTCTTTCACATATTTTAAGAAAGCTTACTACAGATCGGTGCGGGTTCCCAGCCGAACTCGGACTTTATTTTAAAGCTGCAATCATTTACAAGACAAAGTTTTGACTTGTACATGATTGTTGCTTTAAAAACGTCCGAGTTCAGCTGGGAACCTGTACCTTCGGCCAACTCAGACTTCATTACATTTGGCCCTTCATTTGTTTTTAGTATTTCCATTTCTTATTTTGATTTTGCTAAGAACTAGTCATTTGTCATGCAGGATGAGGCCCATAGCTGTCATCGTACCAGTGCTCAAGCTACAATTCTCCCATATGTTGATATGGTACAGTATATCATACTTCCCAACATAGCGGGAATCCCTTGCGCAGCAAAGCTGTGCTTAGCCAAAATGAGGCATGGAATATAGAAAAAGGGCATGGCATTGCAGGAATGCAGCTATCGTGACCCACGCCCCCATTTTCCGTCACTGTTGGGGCATGCCCAGCGCTCTGCGAGCTGCTGGCATGCCCCCAGTCCCTCTTAATATAGCAAGGCAGAGCAGAGAGTGACAGGAGCTTCACAACTGCCCCCAACTTCCCCTCCCCCCACAGTGTCTCGCGGGTGGGACAGCGGAACAGTCCCCTGAAAATTGGGACAGTTAAGGATTATGTTATATATAATATGGAAGCCCATAAAAAGAGATTTAAAACTCTCTAGTTCATTTAAGTAAGCTGCAAATGCAAATTTAAAAACATTAATATGTATTTTTTTCCATTAAAAATTGTAGCTTTAAAGGCATATAACTCGCAAACCATAAGATTTGGGGGTTTTCTTGGCAGCCTTTGTTATTGATTACATACCTTATCCCGGCTGTCAGTATCCCGCCCACCAGAATGCCAGCAGTGGAGCGATTGCTAAGAGTCCCCTTGCAAGCTCGCCATGCTGCAGACTCGCCAACGCTGTGGGCTCCCCACACTGTGAGCTCGGTGGTTCGTTACGCTCGCCACAGGATCTATTCCCACTCTGTGGCTGTCGTGGACACCCACAAGTGGTAATAGCCCTGGGTGAGCTGGGATTCCGGCTGTTGGCATTTCGATGTCGGTATCCTGAACGCTGGGATCTCGACAGCCGGCATTTTAACTGCATCTCTTTATTATACAAATAGTAACTGAATTTAGAGATTGCAAGGTAGACCTTTTTTTCAAAAACTGTGTTGATTTGATATGGAATGACCCGCATGTGGGAAACCCTTACTGCGCACAAAGTTGTGTACCAATTCACAAAGATATGAGAAAACCACTGCAAAGGATTTGCAAATCTGGGTAAAGACTGGGAGGTTACAAAACTTGAACGCAATAAAAGGCTGTGTTGTGGGTGTGTAATGGGAGTGTCATGGATGTGCTAGTGCAAGCAGCTGAAGTCTCTCTTGCAGTACCGCTGCCATAGTGGTCATGTTATGCGGAAGTTACACCGTTCCATCTGCGTGACCCAGGACTTACTGGAGCAGACGATGTTTCTCCGATAAGCTGTGTGGTGTAGGAATCCATCACTTTCTTCCCTACACCACTGCTCACTAGCGTATGAGACAGCTGGGCAGCAGCGGAATTTCTGCAGTAGTCACTCCACCAGTTGAATAAGCATCAATCACAATCTCTCATTAAAAGAACACACTAGATAAGCTAATGAGCATTCTGGAAACAGAACATTTTCTGTTAAGGGAACACATTAGACCAGTGATTCCCAAATTTTCTTGAATCATGGCACCCTCCAGCATTTTTTTTCAAGGTAACCTTAGGATAAAAGCTTATTTTTGATATATCTGGAAATAAATATTACAGTAAAGTATTGTGCCTACCAGTATTCCTTAGGTTCAGTTATGTGGTGGTGTACAGTTGTGCTTCTGATTGTCCACAAGTTTTATGATTGTCAGCCACTATCAAAATGATTTGATTTGGTCATGGACCAGCAACCCAAGGCACCCCTGCAAGAACCTTGCGGCACCCCCAGGTGCCTAGGCGCACAGTTTGGGAACCACTGCATTAGACACAATGCATTCTCTGCATTTTGGGGGTTATTCAGGTAAGTTAGCAAACAAAAAAAGTAAGCAATTAGGCAAAAACATGTTGTACTGCCAATGTAACATGTGCAGAGATATTTAGATTTGGGTGGGTTACATTGTTTCTGTGCAGGGTAAATACTGTCTGCTTAATTTTTACACTGAAATTAAGATTTTAGTTTGAACACACCCCACCCAAATCTAACTCTCTCTGCACGTTACACATGTCCCACCTGCAGTGCACAGAGGTGGTCATTCAGACCTAATCGCTGCTGTGCGTTTTCACACAGTGGGTGATCAGGTCCGAACTGCGCATGTGTCTGAGCCGCAATGCGCATGCGTGTCGGACGGCTACAATGGCGGCCAGCGATGGAATGGTGTGAAGGATCCATTTGCACGGATGTTCACAAGGCGATTGACAGGAAGAGGCCGTTTGTGGGTGTCACCTACCCATTTTCAGGGAGTGTCTGGAAAAATGCAGGCAAGCTCAAGCGTTTTCAGAGAGGGTGTTTGACGTCAGCTCCAGCCCCGATCAGCAGGATTCAATCACACTGGAACAGTAAGTCCTGGGCTGCGCAGAGACTGCACAAACTGATTTTGAGCAGCTCTACTACACATAGGAACGCACACTTGCACAGCGAAAACACACTCATGTAGATGGCGACTATCTGATCGCAGGACAGCAAAAAACGCAGCCCAGCGATCAGATCTGACTTAGTACCATGGTTTTCCTCAATGGCTTACAAACCTCAATAAGGCCCTACATCCTTTACTAGGTTAAGCTGCCTGCAAAATGTCTTTAAATTGAGGATATTAAGCTTGAGAAAAAAAAGAAAGAAGAGGATCTGTCAGGTGCTTTTTGTATTTATAACGGTATAAATGTGCAAGGATGACTAATTAATCCCCTACGTGTGATATGCTGAATTTAGAATGCGAAGTCAGGAGCTTAGTTTACCCAATCACATCATTATGGAAGACTTTGTAATTCAGCGCTGCATGTACATTTGCTGCCCTAGCTATTGTGCATGTTTCCACCCTATTATATACATGTTTTCGGGCAACCCTCCTCCTACATTATCTTTACTAAGCAGAGTGTGTGGTTGGTCAACACTGAAGAATAAACAATAAGAACATAATTCTCAGAAATACCCAAAAGAAATCTGTGTGACTTTATGGGCATTTACTTGGTTAACCTATATCAGGCATTGCCAACCTCGGTCCTCACGGCACACTAACAGTGCAGTCTTCAGCACAGAGGGTTAAATCAAAATAACTGAAGTACTAATTAAACCACCTGTACTGATAGATATATAGCTATAGATATCTATATGCTTTGCACCTCCGGTGGGTCTGACACATTATGAAGCTGCCGGCTGCACCTTCATAGCAATGCAAATGCACTGGCTGCACGCCGCTAGTTCCGCTAGTTGGAGATGGCTGTGCAAACTACTGTACCCCAAACACCACAAATAGTGCTTCAAATACATACCCAGGTGCAAACTAACCGCTATGTATCATTAGCAAAGAGAAGCAGAAAAAAAAGCAAGTCTGTCTTATTTCCTTTATGAGAAATACTGCTGAAAATGTATGCTGCCTTAAAATCTTTCCTTAAGGTGGCAAAACAAACTTCAGCTCAAAACAATGCTCCAAGGGACATTTAGGGGGTCATTCCGAGTTGATCGCTCACAGGCAGTTTTTAGCAGCCGTGCAAATGCTAGTCGCCGCCCACCGGGGAGTGTATTTTCGCTTTGCAGGAGTGCGACCGCCTGTGCAGCAGAGAGCCTGCAAACACATTTTGTGCAAAACGAGACCAGCCCTGTAGTTACTTATCCTGTGCGATGATTGCTGCGACGAGTGACACGGTAATGACGTCAGATACCCGCCCAGCAAACGCCCGGCCACACCTGCGTTTTTCCAAACACTCACAGAAAATGGTCAGTTGACACCCATAAACGCCCTCTTTCTGTCAATCTCCTTGCGTTCGGCTGTGTGATTGGAATCGTCGCTAGAACCAGTGCAAAACCACAATGGACTTCGTACCCGTACGACGCACGTGCGCACTGTGGTGCATACGCATGCGCAGATTAGCCATTTTTTTCACTGATTGCTACGCAGCGAACAACGGCAGCTAGCGATCAACTCGGAATGACCCCCTTAAATCTTACCTTTGACCCTGGTAAGAGAATTTTTCTTTTTTGTGCAATCAACTAAGGAAAGCAGGTTCAGTATTTCTTACTGATGGGTGGTTCCCAGGCAAACCTGGTTTAGTGCAACTGTACTTAAGCTGGGTACACACCAAGCGATAAATCAGCTGTTACATCGCGAGCCTGCCGGCGGGCGTGTGCACCAGATATGTCGGTAGCATAGCCGATGGCCAATACATATTTGCAGATCTAAAGGCAAATCTGTCTGTGTGCATACACTTGCTGCGGGGTCCGACATCACAGCTGATCGGGCAAATTAAGCTTGGCCAGCTGAAAGAGAGGACAGACGCATCAAGTGGCCGATTGGTAAGTGTGCATACTTACAGTACCTGGATTAGCTACTCATATCCCCGACATGTCACTTTGGTGTGTACCCAGCCTTACTCAAGAAGCCAGACTCAAAGCTACAAAATATTAGAACATAGGGGGTAATTCCAAGTTGATCGCAGCAGGAAATCTTTCAGCAGTTGGGCAAAACCATGTGCAGTGCAGGGGAGGCAGATATAACATGTGCAGAGAGAGTTAGATTTGGGTGGGTTATTTTGTTTCTGTGCAGGGTAAATACTGGCTGTTTTATTTTTACACTGCAACTTAGATTGCAGATTGAACACACCACACCCAAATCTAACTCTCTGCAAATGTTATATCTGCCTTGCCTGCAGTGCACATGGGTGGTCATTCCGAGTTGTTCGCTCGGTAATTTTCTGCTAACTGCGCATGCGCAATGTTCGCACTGCGACTGCGCCAAGTAAATTTGCTATGAAGATTGGTATTTTACTCACGGCATTACGAGGTTTTTTCTTCGTTCTGGAGATCGGAGTGTGATTGACAGGAAGTGGGTGTTTCTGGGGGGAAACTGGCCGTTTTATGGGAGTGTGTGAAAAAACGCTACAGTTTCTGGGAAAAACGCGGGAGTGGCTGGAGAAACGGTGGAGTGTCTGGGCGAACGCTGGGTGTGTTTGTGACGTCAAACCAGGAACGACAAGCACTGAACTGATCGCACTGGAAGAGTAAGTCCCGAGCAACTCAGAAACTGCACAGAGAAGTCTTTTCGCAATATTGCAAATCTTTCGTTCGCAATTTTGCTAAGCTAAGATTCACTCCCAGTAGGCGGCGGCTTAGCGTGTGCAATGCTGCTAAAAGCAGCTTGCGAGCGAACAACTCGGAATGAGGGCCATGGTTTTGCCCAACTGCTAAAAAATTTCCTGCTGCGATCAACTTGGAATTACCCCCATAATACAGATCAGGAACCTAGTAGAACTTCACTTCTCCTGAATGAATGGACTCCTCAATTCAAGTCATCCTTCAAGTTAAGGATGCAGAGGGACCCCTAAATCTATGCCTAAGGGCTCTCCAGGAAACCTAGTGATGCCCTGTCTATCTTGAAAAAACAATCAAAATGAGTATTCATATCAAACCAGTGAAATACACTTGTAAAATGTTCTAATGTCAGTGCCCTGAAAGTATATTCACTATCCTGTCCTACTGTTTGTGACTTTCTAAAAACTGGGCCAAAATGGCAATGTTCTTATCCCACTCACATACCATCCCCTCTTTGCAGCAATATTGCTTGTTCTCTTAAGAAGAGAGCTATTGAAGTATGAGACCGCGTGTCCCCTAGCCACACAGTCGCCACAGGTTTCTATTGCCCTCCGGGTGGTGGCGTCTATGCTCTCTATGGCGTTAGTCCCGATCACGGAGTCGCAGCGTGCCTAGGCACAAGGCGGCGTGCCTAGTTGTAGGGAGGATCACAGAGCTTACCAGTGAGTGTAATACCTGCGATCATCCACCAGATGTCACTTTTTAAAATTACCATTGCGCATGCGTGTGGTCTCCAATGAAATACACTACACTATAGCGCAAAAAGTACTTTACTGTACACTGTATGGCAATGCTGTACGCATGTATCATTACGCAATGAGGTCCCGTAGACAAACCAATAAGTAAAAATAGTGTATACAGATGCAAACGAACGTGTTAAAGCAATGGTCCATTGGCGTTAGGTTTATGTGAACTATTAAATGAAATTAAAATGGGCTTAAAGATTAATATCTCTGGTTCTGGGGGTCCAATCGGCTCAGAACCGGGTTGGTAAGGAAGGGGAAATGATTAGCTACCAAAGGATACAGACCCCAAGCTGTGACGCCCACAAGGCTAACGGCAAGCGTCAGAACCCATGGTGGGTCTGAATTAACGGGCCCATTATGGTCTATAGCAGGGCTGGCCAAACCAATCCTCAAGATCTACCAACAGTTCACATTTTCCAGACCACCTAGCCAGTACACAGGTGTAGTCATTACCAATTAAGATGTGCTGCATTCATTCCTAACTGACAAGCCTACAGATCTCCAGGAGGCCTGGAAAACATGACCTGTTGGTAGATCTTGAGGACTGGTTTGGCCAGCCCTGGTCTATAGGAAAATGGGTCCGGTACCATACAAAAGAGGAGAAACTTATCTTTCAGGGCAGACTGGCCACTAGTTTATATGACACAGTAAAACGGCAAGCAACCGTGTGTCGGTTCCCCTCCAATTGTCCGACCAGCTTGCACGGATTGCAGGGTTTCTGGCTAGATAAAAATTACTGTACAGAGACACTAAGCACGGTGTTTTGGCATCCAGGAACTTAGGGAGGAGCTTTACTCTCTCCCCATTATACTTATAAAGATAACACTTGCCGCTGTAGCCTTTAGAGCAGAGTACGTTCATGCTACTTAGTACTCAAATATAAAATACTGTACAGAGATGCTAAGCACTGTGTTTTGGCATCCAGGAACTTAGGGAGGAGCTTTTATCTCTCCCCATTATACTTATAAAGATAACACTTGACTCTGTAGCCAGAGTACGTTACAAGCTGTTCGTGCACACAGCAACCAATCAGATTCTAGCTATTATCTTCTAGAAGGTGCTAGATAAATTATTAGCAGAATCTGATTGATTGCTATGGGCAATATCTCTACTTCTAAAAACCCACACTTTAGTAAATATAATCCTATTTGTACATTTCAGCGACATTTTCCCCATTGCACACCCTTCTCCATGTCTCTGCCTCCTGGGGCAGGATCCTGCTGTAGCTCTGCCCTCTCTAACTTTCTCCTGTACTCGACTGTTCAGCCACAGAGGGTCTAATTCAGATCTGATCGGAGGTGTGCTAAATTTAGCACATCTATGACAATTTTCTCAGACTTGCGGGGGTACGCCCAGCACAGGGCTAGTCCGCCCTGCATGTCTGGCTCTGTCCCCCCCCCACCCCCACACTGGTGCAAAAGTATCGCATGGCGGTGATGCTTTTGCACCCGACAAGAAGCTACCGGGTCGCAGCGGCTGCGTGTGATGTCACAAAGCCGCTGCGGGCCGCCCCCCCCCCCCCAACAGTCCGGACACGCCTCTCTTGTCCGGACCACGCCCCACCAAAGGGTGTTCTAATGCCGTTGGCATGCCCCCTCCCGCCCCTCAACCGCCTCTGCCTGTCAATTAGGCAGAGGTGATCGCAGCCCAGAGATGCTTTTAGCATCTCACTGGGCTCCTGGGGTGAGCATGCGCAGTGCGCCCACTGCTTGAGTGCACTCCACAAAAAAACTCACACTGCAACCCCTGCATCGATGCAGTCTGAATTAACCCCAGAAAGGGAAAGTAAACACCCTTCCTGTTACCAAATTTCAGTATCTAACAAAAAAGCTCCAAAATGACTAAGGGGGTCATTCCGAGTTGATCGCTCGCTGCAGATTTTCGCAGCGCAGCGATTAGGTGAAAAAATTGCATTTCTGCGCATGCGTATGCCCCGCAATCCGCACGTGCGACGTACGGGTACAAAGTTTTTTGTGGTTGTGCTCAGGTTCTAGCGAAGCTTTCCTTTGCACTGGCGCCCGCAAGAAGATTGACAGGAAGGGGGCGTTACTGGGTGTCAACTGACCGTTTTCAGGGAGTGTCTGAAAAAACGCAGGCTTGGCTGGGCGGGTGTATGTCGTCAAATCCGGACACGAATAGGCTGAAGTGATCGCAAGCGCTGAGTGGGTTCAGAGCTACTCAGAAACTGCACAAACTGTTTTTGTAGAGCTCGGCTGCACATGCGTTCGCACTTCTGCTAAGCTAAAATACACTCCCCAGTGGGCGGCGGCATAGCGTTTGCACAGATGCTAAAACTAGCTAGCGAGCAACTCGGAATGACCCCCTAAATCTATTGGCCCAATGGGTAAAAAACTACCCACTGATTTTTACACACAGATAACACAGGTGTGGTGCACGTAAGTTTCAAAATGATTACATATGTGGTGACTACTATCCATGGATATCATGACACAGGCAGTGCCAGATTAAGGTCCACATGCGCCTGGAGCTGAAATTTATGAAAGGCCTATTTTATGCCACCGCACTGGATGTGGGGGTGTGACTAGTAATGTTAGGGGTGTGGTTGATGTTATGAATATGTGGTCTGCAGAGGGGATGTGTGACTAGCGCCTACCTTGAAGAACCTCAATCTCCCTCCCTTTTTCCCTTATATCAATAGTGTAATGTGAGAATCTACAAATGAACAAAGGGAAACATCTCTTGTTAACGTGACTGTAATATGAAAAATGGTGCATAGTGATGACGTAAATATGAAACCTCTCAACGAAAGAGGTTACAGGTCGCTTAGTGATGTCATAAATCTTTCTATATGTTAAAAAAAAAAAAAAAAAAAAGAACTTTACATTTTTCATAATAACTAGATAATAAGAATTTACTTACCGATAATTCTATTTCTCATAGTCCGTAGTGGATGCTGGGGACTCCGTCAGGACCATGGGGGGGAATAGCGGCTCCGCAGAAGACAGGGCACATCTAAAGAAAGCTTTTAGGATCACATGGTGTGTACTGGCTCCTCCCCCTATGACCCTCCTCCAAGCCTCAGTTAGGTACTGTGCCCGGACGAGCGTACACAATAAGGAAGGATCTTGAATCCCGGGTAAGACTCATACCAGCCACACCAATCACACTGTACAACTTGTGATCTGAACCCAGTTAACAGTATGATAACAAACGAAGTAGCCTCTGAAAAGATGGCTCACAACAATAATAATAACCCGATTTTTGTAACAATAACTATGTACAAGTATTGCAGACAATCCGCACTTGGGATGGGCGCCCAGCATCCACTACGGACTATGAGAAATAGAATTATCGGTAAGTAAATTCTTATTTTCTCTAACGTCCTAGTGGATGCTGGGGACTCCGTCAGGACCATGGGGATTATACCAAAGCTCCCAAACGGGCGGGAGAGTGCGGATGACTCTGCAGCACCGAATGAGAGAACTCCAGGTCCTCCTTAGCCAGAGTATCAAATTTGTAAAATTTTACAAACGTGTTCTCCCCTGACCACGTAGCTGCTCTGCAAAGTTGTAATGCCGAGACCCCTCGGGCAGCCGCCCAAGATGAGCCCACCTTCCTTGTGGAGTGGGCCTTTACAGATTTAGGCTGTGGCAGGCCTGCCACAGAATGTGCAAGTTGGATTGTGCTACAGATCCAACGCGCAATCGTCTGCTTAGACGCAGGAGCACCCATCTTGTTGGGTGCATACAATATAAACAACGAGTCAGATTTTCTGACTCCAGCTGTCCTTGAAATATATATTTTTAATGCTCTGACAACGTCCAGTAACTTGGAGTCCTCCAAGTCGCTAGTAGCCGCAGGCACCACAATAGGCTGGTTCAAGTGAAAAGCGGAAACCACCTTAGGGAGAAAATGAGGACGTGTCCGCAGTTCTGCCCTGTCCGAATGGAAAATCAGATATGGGCTTTTGTACGATAAAGCCGCCAACTCTGAAACTCTCCTGGCTGAAGCCAGGGCCAGTAGCATGGTTACTTTCCATGTAAGATACTTCAAATCTACAGATTTGAGAGGCTCAAACCAATGAGATTTGAGAAAATCCAAAACTACGTTTAGATCCCACGGTGCCACTGGGGGCACAATCGGGGGCTGTATATGTAGTACACCCTTGACAAAAGTTTGTACTTCAGGCACTGAAGCCAATTCCTTCTGGAAGAAGATTGATAAGGCCGAAATTTGAACTTTAATAGACCCCAATTTGAGGCCCATAGACAATCCTGCCTGCAGGAAATGTAAGAAACGACCCAATTGAAATTCTTCCTTTGGGGCCTTCTTGGCTTCACACCACGCAACATATTTTCTCCAAATGCGGTGATAATGTTGTGCGGTCACTTCCTTCCTAGCCTTAATCAAGGTAGGAATAACTTCCTCTGGAATGCCCTTTTCTTTTAGAATCCGGCGTTCAACCGCCATGCCGTCAAACGCAGTCGCGGTAAGTCTTGGAACAAACAAGGTCCCTGCTGAAGCAGATCCCTTCTTAGAGGTAGAGGCCACGGATCCTCCGTGAGCATCTCTTGAAGTTCCGGATACCAAGTTCTTCTTGGCCAATCCGGAGCCACTAGTATTGTTCTTACTCCCCTTTTCCGAATAATTCTCAGTACCTTTGGTATGAGAGGCAGAGGAGGAAACACATACACTGACTGGTACACCCATGGTGTTACCAGAGCGTCCACAGCTATTGCCTGAGGGTCTCTTGACCTGGCGCAATATCTGTCCAGTTTTTTGTTGAGGCGAGACGCCATCATATCCACCTTTGGTTTTTCCCAACGGTTCACAATCATGTGGAAAACTTCCGGATGAAGTCCCCACTCTCCCGGGTGAAGGTCGTGTCTGCTGAGGAAGTCTGCTTCCCAGTTGTCCACTCCCGGGATGAACACTGCTGACAGTGCTATGACATGATTTTCCGCCCAGCGAAGAATCCTTGCAGCTTCTGTCATTGCTCTTCTGCTTCTCGTGCCGCCTTGTCTGTTTACGTGGGCGACTGCCGTGATGTTGTCCGACTGGATCAACACCGGCTGACCCTGAAGCAGCGGTTTTGCCAAGCTTAGAGCATTGTATATCGCTCTTAGCTCCAGTATATTTATGTGAAGAGACGTCTCCAGGTCTGACCATACACCCTGGAAGTTTCTTCCCTGTGTGACTGCTCCCCAGCCCCGTAGGCTGGCATCCGTAGTCACCAGGACCCAGTCCTGTATGCCGAACCTGCGGCCCTCTAACAGATGGGCACTCTGCAACCACCACAGGAGAGACAACCTTGTTCTTGGTGACAGTGTTATCCGCTGATGCATGTGCAGATGCGATCCGGACCATTTGTCCAGCAGATCCCACTGAAATGTTCGTGCATGGAATCTGCCGAATGGAATTGCTTCGTAAGAAGCCACCATCTTTCCCAGGACTCTTGTGCATTGATGTACTGACACAGTTCCTGGTTTTAGGAGGTTCCTGACCAGTTCGGATAACTCCCTTGCTTTTTCCTCCGGGAGAAACACCTTTTTCTGAACCGTGTCCAGAATCATTCCCAGGAACAGCAGACGTGTTGTCGGGGTCAATTGAGATTTTGGAAGATTCAGAATCCACCCGTGTTGCTGAAGCACTACTTGGGTTAGTGCTACACCGACTTCCAGCTGTTCTCTGGACTTTGCCCTTATCAGGAGATCGTCCAAGTAAGGGATAATTAATACGCCTTTTCTTCGTAGAAGAACCATCATTTCGGTCATTACCTTGGTAAAGACCCGAGGGGCCGTGGACAAACCAAACGGCAGCGTTTGAAACTGATAATGACAGTCTTGTATCACGAACCTGAGATACCCTTGGTGTGAGGGGTAAATTGGGACATGCAGATAAGCATCTTTTATGTCCAGGGACACCATGAAGTCCCCTTCTTCCAGATTCGCTATCACTGCTCTGAGTGACTCCATCTTGAACTTGAATTTCTGTATGTACAGGTTCAAGGATTTCAGATTTAGAATAGGTCTTACCGAACCGTCCGGCTTCGGTACCACAAATAGTGTGGAATAATACCCCTTTCCCTGTTGTAGGAGGGGTACCTTGACTATCACCTGCTGAGAATACAGCTTGTGAATGGCTTCCAATACCGTCGTCCTTTCTGAGGGAGACGTTGGTAAAGCAGACTTTAGGAACCGGCGAGGGGGAGACCTTTCGAACTCCAACATGTAACCCTGAGATACTATCTGCAGGATCCACGGGTCCACCTGTGAGCGAGCCCACTGATTGCTGAAAATCTTTAGTCGACCCCCCACCGCTCCTGAGTCCGCTTGTAAAGCCCCAGCGTCATGCTGATGGCTTTGTAGAACCCGGGGCGGGCTTCTGGTCCTGGGCAGGGGCTGCTTGCTGCCCTCTCTTACCCTTTCCTCTGCCTCGCGGCAGATAAGACTGTCCTTTTGCTCGCTTGTTTTTATAGGAGCGAAAGGACTGCGGCTGAAAAGACGGTGTCTTTTTCTGTTGGGAGGGGGTCTGAGGTAAAAAAGTGGATTTGCCGGCAGTTGCCGTGGCCACCAGATCCGATAGACCGACCCCAAATAATTCCTCTCCTTTATATGGCAATACTTCCATATGCCTTTTGGAATCCGCATCACCTGACCACTGTCGCGTCCATAAACTTCTTCTGGCAGATATGGACATCGCACTTACTCTTGATGCTAGAGTACAAATATCCCTCTGAGCATCTCGCATATAAAGAAACGCATCCTTTAATTGCTCTAGAGTCAATAAAATACTGTCCCTATCCAGGGTATCAATATTTTCAGTCAGGGAATCCAACCACACTACCCCAGCACTGCACATCCAGGCTGAGGCTATTGCCGGTCGCAGTATAACACCAGTATGAGTGTATATACTTTTCAGGGTAGTTTCCAGCCTCCTATCCGCTGGATCCTTGAGGGCGGCCGTATCAGGAGACGGCAACGCCACTTGCTTTGATAAACGTGTGAGCGCCTTATCCACCCTAGGGGGTGTTTCCCAGCGCGTCCTAACCTCTGGTGGGAAAGGGTATAATGCCAATAACTTCTTAGAAATTAGCAGTTTTCTATCTGGGTTAACCCACGCTTCATCACACACGTCATTCAATTCCTCTGATTCTGGAAAAGCTACAGGTAGTTTTTTCACCCCCCACATAATACCCCTTTTTGAGGTACCAGCAGTATCAGAGATCTGCAAAGCCTCCTTCATTGCCGTGATCATATAACGTGTGGCCCTGTTGGAAAATACGTTTGTTTCTTCACCGTCGACACTAGATTCATCTGTGTCGGTACCCGTGTCGACTGACTGAGGTAAGGGACGTTTTACAGCCCCTGACGGTGTCTGAGACGCCTGAGCCGGTACTGACTGGTTTTCCGGCCGTCTCATTTCGTCTACTGACTTTTGTAATGTACTAACATTATCACGTAATTCCATAACTAAAGCCATCCATTCCGGTGTCGACTCCCTAGGGGGTGACATCACCATTACCGGCAATTGCTCTGCCTCCACACCAACATCGTCCTCATACATGTCGACACACACGTACCGACACACAGCAGCCACACAGGGAATGCTCTAATCGAAGACAGGACCCCTCTTAGCCCTTTGGGGAGACAGAGGGAGAGTTTGCCAGCACACACCAAAAGCGCTATAAATGTATATAAACAACCCTAAAAGGTGTTGTTTTTGTTATAAGCGCTTTTAATATATAAATATCGCCAATTTATGCCCCCCTTCTCTTTGTTACCCTGTTTCTGTAGTGCAGTGCAGGGGAGAGTCCTGGGAGCCTTCCTCACAGCGGAGCTGAGCAGGAAAATGGCGCTGAGTGCTGAGGAGAATAAGCTCCGCCCCCTTTTCGGCGGGCTTTTCTCCCGGGTTTTGAGAAATCTGGCCTGGGTTAAATACATACATATAGCCTTAATGGCTATATGTGATGTATTCTTTGCCACTAAAGGTATTTAATATTGCTGCCCAGGGCGCCCCCAGCAGCGCCCTGCACCCTCCGTGACTGGTCAGTGAGAAGTGTGTAGCAACAATGGCGCACAGCTGCCGTGCTGTGCGCTACCTTCATGAAGACTGAAGAGTCTTCTGCCGCCTGTTTCCGGACCTCCGATCTTCAGCATCTGTAAGGGGGGTCGGCGGCGCGGCTCCGGGACGAACCCCAGGATGACCTGTGTTCCGACTCCCTCTGAAGCTATGTCCAGTAGCCTAAGACTCCAATCCATCCTGCACGCAGGTGAGTTGAAAATCTCTCCCCTAAGTCCCTCGATGCAGTGAGCCTGTTGCCAGCAGGACTCACTGAGATTTAAAACCTAAAAAAACTTTTTCTAAGCAGCTCTTTAGGAGAGCCACCTAGATTGCACCCTGCTCGGACGGGCACAAAAACCTAACTGAGGCTTGGAGGAGGGTCATAGGGGGAGGAGCCAGTACACACCATGTGATCCTAAAAGCTTTCTTTAGATGTGCCCTGTCTCCTGCGGAGCCGCTATTCCCCCCCATGGTCCTGACGGAGTCCCCAGCATCCACTAGGACGTTAGAGAAAGATAAATATATACGTTTTAAATTAATGGTGCTAAAATGTATACAGCAAAATGAGAGGTCTATCTCCACCCGTATATTATATTCTGGTGCTATACACACAAAACCTATTTTTTTTTTTTTTGGGGGGGGGGCGCTTTGGATTTTATTGAGGGGGGTTGGCAATACACAAGAGGTATATACACAAACAGTATATAAAATACTACAGACAGCACACTCTGTTTGCTCCCTCCTCTCCAAACAAACTTTACTATACACAATCATTTTCTATATCCAGTCCTTACATATACCGTGGGGTATTAAGATCCCAGCAGCCATACGCTGCCATTGGCTAGAGGTGGACGCCTTATCTCCTGCTCCTTGTGCTGGTGATGCCGTGGCTGTGCCGATCTCTCGCACAGATGATGTGAAGAGACTGAAAAGAGTAAACGCCTGACGCCTCTGTAACTTCTGACTTACCGCCAGCTACTGAAGGGGGGGGATGTGGCAGAAACCTATTGCTGTAGCGCAGAGCAGCATGATAGTATAAGCTACAGTGCGTCATGGGGTGATAGAGATTGGCCGCAGTCACAGGCAGGTAGTGATTACCTGTGCGTAGAGCGCATTTCCCGAGACCCACTTGTTTTATAAAATTGAGTTCTTGATCCTAATTTCAGGGTAAAATACACGCTTATATAAACCCATCTATATGTATGAAAGTTATTTAACGCAATATGCACTCCTCCCACAGTCTCATCAGTTGGGGTGCTACCTGTAATGTCATGGCATCCAACGGTAACTGCATGCAGTCCATTTTCCAAAAGCAGGGCACTCAACCGTATAACCACTTTTTAACACCATGAGAAATCTCCAGTTATGAGAAAACAGCGGACTTTCATATTCATACCACTGAGCTGGTCGTCATTCTCAAGACACACTGGCATCCGACAGGAATATACAAACAAAACCATTGGTTCCAACAGGTGAAATAAAACACACTGGACCCCAAAGGAGAGGGGGGGAACTTAATGGCCTCAATAGGAATACACACTGGCCCCACACTCACTCCCACCACGGCCTGCACTCTATCACACTGACACACTCCCTCCCACCGCGGCCTGCACTCTATTACACTGACACACTCCCTGTTGCTGCTGCCTGCACTCTATGACACTCACACACTCCGTTCTTACAGCGGCCTGCACTATATCACACTGACACACTCCCTGCCCCTACTGCCTGCGCTCTATCACACACTCCCCCCAAACTGCGGCCTGCGCTCTATCACACACTCTCCCGCACTGTGGCCCGCGCTCTATCACACACTCCCCCCCAATGCGGCCTGCGCTCTATCACACACTCCCTCACACTGTGGCCTGCGCTCTATCACACTGACACACTGCCTGCGCTCTATCACACTCACCCCCTACCACGGCGTGCACTGTATCACACTCATACACTCCCTCCCCCTGCAGCATGCACTCTATCACACTCCCTCCCCCCTGTGCTCTATCGGGATCCGCTCTTTAGGTCGACAATGTCTAGGTCGACCACTATTGGTCGACAGTAAGTAGGTCGACATGTACTAGGTCAACATAAGTTTTTCACTTTTTTTCCCATTTTTTGAACTTTTTCATACTTTACAATCCATGTGGACTACAATTGGGAACGGTAACCTGTGCTGAGCGCAGCGAGGCACCTTGCCCGAAGCTCGTGAGCAATGCGAAGGGGCACGGTGCACTAATTGGGGTTCCCCGTCATTGCACGGAAAATACAACACCACAAAAAGTGAAAAAACTCATGTCGACCTTTTGTCATGTCGACCCAGTACATGTTGAGCTAGAGTCCCTGTCGACCTAGAAACTTTGTCGACCTACTTACTGTCGACCAATAGTGGTCGACCTAAGTCTAGTCTATGTAACATACCACACCAGCTCTATCACACTCACACACTCCTTGTCCCCACGCTGTGCCACACTCACACACTCCCTGTTCCCACGCTGTGCCACACTCACATACTTTCTCCATACTTGCCTACCTGACCCTCTCCATGAGGGAGAAAAACCTTGCTCTATATTAAACCCTATAACCTGCAGAAGCTTAAGTTCACATGGAAGTCTCACACACACATACAATCCCCTCCACAGGCCCGGCGCTACCCGCTCAGCGAAGGGATGCAGTGCAGGGAGGCGCTGGGACGGAGAGGCGCTCCCCCTGCTCTGCATTCCTTCCCTGCTGCGCCGTCCTGTCCCCCCTGCTGCTGCTGCCAGTGCTGTGTCTGTCACTGTATGACAGGCACTGGCAGCGGGTACCTGCAGCATGAAAAGCTTCCTCCCTCCCTTCACCTGTGACAGCGCCGAGTACGGGACACAAGGGGGCGGAGCTACACGGGCCGAAAGGGGGCGGAGCTACACGGACCAGGCTGCTGTACAGAGGGAGACTGGCTTAGGTAAGTGGAGGGTGAGAGAGAACTTGAAGTGTGTATGTGACGTGTGTATATATGGTGGGTGTGTATGTGTGTGTATATATGTGTGAATTGTGTGTGTGTGTGAGAGGTATGTCTGTGCGCGCGCTTTATGGACGCTACTACTGGGGGGGCATTACGTATAACGACGCTACTACTGGGGGGGGGGCATTACATGTAAGAACGCTACTACTACTGGGAGGGGCATTACATATAAGGACGCTATTACTACAGGGGTGCACTACGTATAAGGACGCTACTACTACTGGGGGGGCATTACGTATAAGGACGATACTACTACTGGGGTGCACTACGTATAAGGACGCTACTACTACTGTGGGGGGCATTACGTATAAGGACGCTACTACTACTGGGGGGGCATTACGTATGAGGACGCTATTACTACAGGGGGGGCATTACGTGTAACAACGCTACTACTGGGGGGGGGGCATTATGTGTAAGGACGCTACTACTACTGGGAGGGCATTACGTATAAGGACGCTACTACTACTGGGAGGGCATTATGTATAAGAACGCTACTACTACTGGGGGTGCACTACGTATAAGGACGCTACTACTACTGTGGGGGGCATTACGTATAAGAACGCTACTACTACTGGGGGGGGGGCATTACGTATAAGGACGCTATTACTACAGGGGGGGGCATTACGTGTAACAACGCTACTACTGGGGGGGCTTTACGTGTAAGGACGCTACTACTACTGGGGCTGGGGGCATTATGTATAAGAACGATACTACTACTGGGGTGTGCTACGTATAAGGACGCTACTACTACTGGGGGGGGCATTACGTATAAGGACGCTACTACTACTGGGGGGGGGGGGCATTACGTATAAGCATAGGTGTGCGCAGGGGGGGTTCCTGGTGCGCACAGGCACCCCCTAATGTTTGGCACCCCGATGTCACATGCCTGATGCAGCGATCGCCAAGCAGGCTGATTACTGTCCCCTCTGCGCTGCACCCTGTCAGGACTGCATTACTGACGGGATGTCTGGGTTAATCAAGGGTGCCACTGCCACTGGCTTTCAAACTCCCAGCTCCACCTCCATGTACAAAAACAGCGTGATGTGACGTGAGTACGTCATGCTTCTCGAACGCCCACCCGTCACACCCGCCACATGCCCACCTCTCCTTCTATGCTATACCAACGCCAGCCACTGATAAGGATCAGCATGCAGCCAGCATTCCTCTTAGGAAGACAAATTCAATACTGGCAGGCGATCGGCAGCAGCTTTGACGCGTTACTTGTTTTTCCAGCAGCAGCAGTAACTAGTCTGCGACTGTCAGTGTCAGTGAGTTTTTGACTTGTAAGTAAGCTGCTGGAGCTTGCCAGGGAAAGAGAGGGGGAGCCAGACCAGGCTGAGGAGGAGCAGTGTAATTGCAGTGAGTGCCATCAGGGGTGTTTGTTTGGTGCACACCACAACATCTGACAATGTATCTGCTTTATTAGGATTGGTACAAGGGTGGATATTTTATATTGCGCTGACCATCAATAGATGGTGCTAGACACACCCCTCCAACGGTGCACCCCCTAATAAAATGTGCTGCGCACGCCTATGCGTATAAGGACGATACTACTACTGGGTTATAAGGACGCTACTACTACTGGGGGAGGCATTACAAATAAGGATGATACTACTACTTGGGGGCATTATGTATAAGGACGCTACTATTACTGATAGGGCATTATGTATAACATTGCTACTACTACTGGGGGGAGGGCATTACGTATAAGGATACTACTACTGGGGGCGCATTACGTATAAGAACGCTACTACTACTGGGGGGCATTACGTATAAGGACGCTACTACTACTGGGGGGCATTACGTATAAGGACGCTACTACTACTGGGGGGACATTACGTATAAGAACGCTACTACTGGGGGGCATTACGTATAAGGACGCTACTACTACTGGGGGAACATTATGTATAAGAACGCTACTACTGGGGGGGGGCATTACGTATAAGGACGCTACTACTACTGGGGGGGCATTACGTATAAGGACGCTACTACTACTGGGGGGACATTACATATAAGGACGCTACTACTACTGGGAGGGCATTACGTATAAGGACGCTACTACTACTGGGAGGGCATTACGTATAAGAACGCTACTACTACTGGGGGTGCACTACGTATAAGGACGCTACTACTACTGTGGGGGGCATTACGTATAAGAACGCTACTACTACTGGGGGGGGGCATTACGTATAAGGACGCTATTACTACAGGGGGGGGGCATTACGTGTAACAACGCTACTACTGGGGGGGGCTTTACGTGTAAGGACGCTACTACTACTGGGGGGGGCATTACGTATAAGGACGCTACTACTACTGGGGGGGGGGGCATTACGTATAAGGACGATACTACTACTGGGGTATAAGGACGCTACTACTACTGGGGGGGGCATTACAAATAAGGATGATACTACTACTTGGGGGCATTATGTATAAGGACGCTACTATTACTGGTAGGGCATTATGTATAACATTGCTACTACTACTGGGGGGAGGGCATTACGTATAAGGATACTACTACTGGGGGCGCATTACGTATAAGAACGCTACTACTACTGGGGGGCATTACGTATAAGGACGCTACTACTACTGGGGGGCATTACGTATAAGGACGCTACTACTACTGGGGGGACATTACGTATAAGAACGCTACTACTGGGGGGCATTACGTATAAGGACGCTACTACTACTGGGGGGACATTACGTATAAGAACGCTACTACTGGGGGGGGGGCATTACGTATAAGGACGCTACTACTACTGGGGGGGCATTACGTATAAGGACGCTACTACTACTGGGGGGACATTACGTATAAGAACGCTACTACTGGGGGGCATTACGTATAAGGACGCTACTACTACTGGGAGGGCATTACGTATAAGGACGCTACTACTACTGGGAGGGCATTACGTATAAGAACGCTACTACTACTGGGGGTGCACTACGTATAAGGACGCTACTACTACTGTGGGGGGCATTACGTATAAGAACGCTACTACTACTGGGGGGGGCATTACGTATAAGGACGCTATTACTACAGGGGGGGGCATTACGTGTAACAACGCTACTACTGGGGGGGGCTTTACGTGTAAGGACGCTACTACTACTGGGGCTGGGGGCATTATGTATAAGAACGATACTACTACTGGGGTGCGCTACGTATAAGGACGCTACTACTACTGGGGGGGGGCATTACGTATAAGGACGATACTACTACTGGGGTATAAGGACGCTACTACTACTGGGGGGGCATTACAAATAAGGACGATACTACTACTTGGGGGCATTATGTATAAGGACGCTACTATTACTGGTAGGGCATTATGTATAACATTGCTACTACTACTGGGGGGAGGGCATTACGTATAAGGATACTACTACTGGGGGCGCATTACGTATAAGAACGCTACTACTACTGGGGGGCATTACGTATAAGGACGCTACTACTACTGGGGGGACATTACGTATAAGAACGCTACTACTGGGGGGCATTACGTATAAGGACGCTACTACTACTGGGGGGACATTACGTATAAGAACGCTACTACTGGGGGGCATTACGTATAAGAACGCTACTACTACTGGGGGTGCACTACGTATAAGGACGCTACTACTACTGTGGGGGGCATTACGTATAAGAATGCTACTACTACTGGGGGGCATTACGTATAAGGATGCTACTACTACTGTGGGGGGAATTACGTATAAGGACGCTACTACTACTGGGGGTGCACTACGTATAAGGACGCTACTACTACTGTGGGGGGCATTACGTATAAGGACGCTACTACTACTGGGGGCATTACGTATAAGAACGCTACTACTACTGGGGGGCGTTACGTATAAGGACGCTACTACTACTGGGGGTGCACTACGTATAAGGACGCTACTACTACTGGGGGTGCACTACGTATAAGGACGCTACTACTACTGGGGCTGGGGGCATTATGTATAAGAACGATACTACTACTGGGGTGCGCTACGTATAAGGACGCTGCTACTACTGGGGGGGGGGCATTACGTATAAGGACGATACTACTACTGGGGTATAAGGACGCTACTACTACTACTGGGGGGGGCATTACAAATAAGGACGATACTACTACTTGGGGGCATTATGTATAAGGACGCTACTATTACTGGTAGGGCATTATGTATAACATTGCTACTACTACTGGGGGGAGGGCATTACGTATAAGGATACTACTACTGGGGGCGCATTACGTATAAGAACGCTACTACTACTGGGGGGCATTACGTATAAGGAAGCTACTACTACTGGGGGGACATTACGTATAAGAACGCTACTACTGGGGGGCATTACGTATAAGGACGCTACTACTACTGGGGGGATATTACGTATAAGAACGCTACTACTGGGGGGCATTACGTATAAGAACGCTACTACTACTGGGGGTGCACTACGTATAAGGACGCTACTACTACTGTGGGGGGCATTACGTATAAGAATGCTACTACTACTGGGGGGCATTACGTATAAGGATGCTACTACTACTGTGGGGGGAATTACGTATAAGGACGCTACTACTACTGGGGGTGCACTACGTATAAGGACGCTACTACTACTGTGGGGGGCATTACGTATAAGGACGCTACTACTACTGGGGGCATTACGTATAAGAACGCTACTACTACTGGGGGGCGTTACGTATAAGGACGCTACTACTACTGGGTGGCATTTTGTATAAGGATGCTACTATTACTGGGGTGCATTACATAGAAGGACGCTACTACTACGGGTGGGGCATTACGTATAAGATTAATAAGATTGTACTACATTGTGGCGTAATTTTAAATGGGGGTACTACTGTGTGGCCATGCCCCTTACTTGTGAGACCACAACCCTTTTCCCGGCGCGCGCTAAAGGAATATTGGAGGGCGCAAATTTATAGTTTGCAGGGGGGCGCCGAACACCCTAGCACCGGCCCTGCCCCTCCACTCACTTGGTTTTCAGTGCAGTCTCCAGCTTGCCCTGGATGTGCAGCAGCATCTTATTTCTCACTCACAGCAGCAGCAACAGCCACGTTAGCAGCAGGCATCCGGAGTCCCGTGTGGCTCCGCCCCCCTGGGTCCTGTGTAGCCCCGCCCCCTGCTGATTTCCTGTATCCCATGCCCAAACGGTTTCCTGCTGGCATGTTGAGCCACTCCGTGAGAAATGGGCCAGTATTATTATCTTTTTTTCTTCTTTTCTTTTCTTCTCCCCAAAAGTTTTTATTGACAGGTAAAATCAAAGACAAGTAATACACATATAAAGGTCAAATATATCTCGCAGTAACTTACATCAATCAAGAGAAATAACAACAATCATATAAAAGAGTCAAGAGCATGTATAGAGTAATATAGATCAAAGGGAACAGACACAGGATAATCAAAACACATCTCTGGGTAAGTGAGGACACACTCTTAGGCAAAGCCAGATCAGAACGGGGCACCGGAATCAAGGACTTCCAAATTATATCATTTAGTAGTCTGGAAACACCTCTGTAAAGCCTCTTTAAATAACGGGGATAAAGTGTGGACATATGGAAGCCACACGTCAAAGTGTTTCTCAGTCAACTTTTCTTTTTGAAACGTGGTATTGGTCCAATCTGGATGAAACAAATATGAGATCCTGAGGTGTAATAACGAAATGGGAATGGATTCCGAGGAAATCCTTTGGGAGAGTATCGTTCTTTTCGTGGCAGCAGCTAATTTGACCAATAGAATACGGTTTCCTTTAGACAATATAGTGGGGGTAGGTTTAGGATAAATGCCCCAAAATGCCCAGGTTTTATCTATAGTGAATTGAATTTTCAAATCATTTGTGATATACATTTGAAGTGCGTGCCACAAGGCCTGTACCTTCGGGCAAGACCATAAGCAGTGAACGATATCAGCTTCTGGTGAGCCACATTTAAAACAATTGGACATTGGGGCAGCCCCAACTTCAGTTTAGGTGTAACATAGGCCCTATGTAATATTTTCTGGTGCATCTCCGTGTATGATGTTGACACTAATGCTTTATCTAAAGATATTTAGTAGTAGCATCCAGAATGGACTTCAATGTGAGGTCTGGAAACTCTAGTTTCCAGCGCAACAAACCCACAGCACCTGAGTCCAGATTAAGTAAGGATCGTGAGTGGGTGTGTATGAAAGCAGTGGAGAAATGACCACCCGGATTATGGCATAGTGTTCCATCCAAAGTGTTGGTTTTATCAGTAACGGTAAAAATGGCTAGAACCCTCTGTATATAACTACCTGCCTGTAAAAAGAGAAATAAGGGGATCACCAAAGACGGAAAACGTTCCATTATTTGTGAGTGCGTGAGCAGAACTAAATCTTCCTTATTTAAGAAATAATGAATATATTTGAGCCCCCCTTTGTACCATGTGTGAAATATTTGTGAGGGGTTATGTGGTTCAAAGGTGGGATTGCTCCAAAGAGATAAAATAAAGAGGCTTGTCGTGACAATTTCATTTTAGAATGTATCATCCTCCATGCTATACATGGAGATAATAGAATGTTATCTTTTATGAAGTCAGGCATAGAGTGTGGCGTAGTGTGTAAAAGGGATACTAGATTCCAGTTTGGTGCAAAAGTTTGTTCGAGTTGTAGGTTAGCATAGACGTTGCGTCCATTAATCCAGTCCAAAGCGATTCTGTAATTAGCTGCCATTGCGTAAGTGCGCAGACATCGCAGGTTAAGGCCAGCCAGGGTTCTTGGTTGGCGCAGTTTGAATAATGAAAACCTTGGACGTTTACCTGCCCAGATGTACGAATGTACTTTTAGGCGGGATTAACAGAAGCATTTGCAATACATATAAGAAACGTGGAAAGCAAATAATTTTACATAAGTGACAACGGCCAGTGTATGTCAAAGGGAGATGAGCCCATTTAGAAAAATCCATGTAAGTTCTAGTAAGTAGAGAGGAGAAATTTAAGGTGTACAACTTTGAAGGATGACTAGGGATTTTGATACCTAAGTAAGTGATATAATCAGTTGCCCAGTGGAATGGAAAAGAAGCATCCCAACCTGATTTGGCAGAAGAAAAGAAAGCCAAGGCTTCTGTCTTTGAATGATTCATTTTACAACCCAATACTAATTCAAAGGAATTCAAAATGGAAAGCAAGTGTGGTGGTGCCGTGTGGGGATTACTAAAACAGAGCAGGATATCATCTGCCATATGGGCCAATTTAATGCCATGCTATCAGTCTTCTTTCAGAAAATGTCGAAAGAGGGTGTCTAACGCCAGGTTGAACAGAAGCGGAGATAAGGGGCAACCCTGTCTAGTACCTCGATGTAGTGTAAAGTAATGGGTATTGTGGGCATTAATTGTCAAAAAAAGCTAAAGGTTGTTGATAGAGAGTGCGGAACACATGTAAGAAGTCCAGGCCAAATTCCTGATGTTGAAGGATTCTATCAATATGAGCCCATGAGACCGTATAAAAGGCCTTATCGGCATCACAACTAAGAACTATGTTTCCCATCTCCAGAGAGCTGTGTGTTTTAATCATAGCCACCAATAAGGAGCGGACATTGTGAACTGAATGTCTATTACACAAGAAACCTGTCTGGGCAGGGTGCAACAATTTGGGCAGAACCAACTGAAAACGGGAAGCAATAATTTTTGTGAAGATCTTAAAGTCCTGGTTTAAAAGGGAAATTGGTCTGTAAGAGGAAACTAAAGTGGGATCCTTATTTGGTTTGGGGAGGACTATAACCCTGGCTGTACTAAAATCAGGTGGGGCCGAGTGACCTGTAAGAATAGAATTATAGCGTTTAGAAAGATGTTCTTTTAGGTGTGGGGATAGAAGTTTGTAATACACGGCAGATAGGCCATCTGGGCCTGGGGTTTTCCCATTGGGTAGGGATTTAATAACCGTCTCCAGCTCCGTATCTGTAATGGGAGAACTAAGAGTTTCTCTATCATTTTCTGAAAGACTTTGAAGGTCTGCATGAACTAAAAAGTCCATATCTGTAGCAGGTTGGTCAGGAGGTGCAGTATATAGATGTTCAAAAAATGTAAGAAAAACTTCACTAATTTTATCTTGGGTCAGTGTCAACGTTCCCTGAGCAGTTCGAATAGATGAAATTTGTTTAGGGGTGAAAGAGGGTTTCACTAAGCTTGCCAATAGTTTTCTGGGACGAATGCCCCAACGAAAATATTTATTAGATTGAAATGATAAAAACAATTTAGCCTGCTTAGCAGAGAGAGTATCGTGAACCGATATGGCATCTTTGTATAACAATCTGTTCGATTCGGAAGGGTTAGCTAGCAATTGAGAGTATGACAATGAGACTGTTCGGGTCGCATGAGATATTCATTCCTGGTATTGTTTTTTCCTAGTTGCGACATAAGATAAGATGTGGCCCCGAAGAACCGGTTTCGACGCCTGCCAAAAAAGATTTATGTCGTCAGAATGAACACTATTGTCTTGGGCATAGTTAGAAAAAGATGGTGTTAAGTAAAGTTTAAAGTATTCAGAGGAGGCTAAGTAATCTGGAAAGCGCCAATTGTGGGAGTATGTGCGGGGTGCAGTCAGGGTAAGTGTAAGGGTGATAGGGGCATGGTCAGATAAGAGAGTATTCGCTATAGTCGAGTCTTCACCTCCATGAATCAATGAACCAGATATCAACCAATAGTCTAGTCGGGAAAATAACTTATGTGGATGGAAGAAAAAGGAGTATTCTTTAAAGTCAGGATATAAGAACCGCCAGGGATCTAATATTTGTAGTGAGTACAATAACACTGATAAGGTGGATGGGGCAGATCTACTCAACCCTGCCTATCTGGGTGCACCCGACACATCTAGGGAAGGATCAAAAACTACATTTAGGTCATCCCCCAAAATTAAAGCTCCTTCCAGCCAACCTTGCAGGTTAACAAAGTATTATTATCTTTATATCTACACTGTGGGCAGGAGGGAGCAGTGCTCCAGACTGTTACAGACATGCTGCTATAGCAGGAACAAAAAATCCTGGCTGGAGCACAGTATATGCTGTGGGCCTAGTTTGATGGGGGGGGAGCTGGAGCTGCAGCTTCACCCGCCCCATTGTTAATCCGGCTCTGGACACAGGAATACTTTTTAGAAAATGTTTAACTTTTTGGGGGATATCCAATTATCCCCGGTAAAACATCGGTTTTTCGGACTTTTGTCCAATGTTTCACCAATTATTTTTTTTTACAGGCTATCCAGATGAATAGTCTGTAAAAAAAAAAAAAAAACACCTTCTCCCGAAAACACACAGGTTCAGTGAAACCTGTGTGTTTTCGTGTGAAACAGCCCCATTTTTGGACGAAAACGGGGATTCTGCATCGCCTGCCGGAGGCAGTTGAAACAAAATCCCTGATAAGCCGGCGCGTGCCGTGGCTTATTGGGGCTAATTAGCTAGCCTCCGCGGGACAATTAGCCCCGGTAATTTACCGGGGCTAATTGGATATCCCCATTTATATCAAAAAAATTATTTTTCGTAGTGTTACTGTCAGCTTCAAATAAAATTGCTATATATATATATATATATATATATATGTATAAAAATAAACTTATTTCATTTTGCAGCATTCACTATTCTAGGAATTTTTTTTTAAAGTGCTGGGTAGAAAACTACCCACCCGGGCCAAAATGGGTTAAGATGGACCAATGGCAGAGGTACAAATCTGAGCAATACTCCACCTACACCAGTATATAAGCCGTACCTCACTATGTTCCGTTATGCACGGTTCTTGTTTTATATGTTTGCAAATATCACTGCAAATATATATGTTTGAACCATTCCCTATGCCCTATCTTTTTTTCTCCTTAACTCTTCACCATGCAACAATAGCAATGTGACAAAAAAATAAAATAAAGCGACAACATTTAGTTTAAACCAACCTATATTATTAGGATTGTGATTGTGTAAATGGCTGAAGAAAAGAGAAGTTTTTATTTTCCAGCAATTTATTCAGAACAGTAGTGCAAATTAACTTTCTGTTCATGAAATGGTAATAATTCAGATACGACCTATGGTATATACTGTATCTAGAACGGCACTATATCTCATAGCTGAAGGTACTTTTTAATAAACTGAAACAGAAAAAAAAGCCTTCAAATGTATGTAAATGATGGGTTTGTTCCTCCTGGACTATGAATGGGTGCCCTTTAAACAGAAAATTGCTCTGGAGCCCTGCTGAGCGAGGCACACAAAAGTGGTCCTTTAAGTCATAACAATTTAGAGAAAGGTCACAATTGGTCTTTAGTTCACCCACTGTGCTCCTGTGATCTGCAAACCTCTCTTCAGCCAGCAAAAGACGGCTGTAGTTGCTCTTTACCTTGGCCTCACTCGTTTTCCCACTCCCTCAATATAAATAGCTGCACACAGCTTTATGTCTCGGAAGTTCTCTCATGCTGCCTAGGACTTCCTGCTGTGTTGCTTTATACACAATAACGGAAGTGATTTTTAACCACTATTCTGCAGTGTAAGCCGTCCAAATTCACACATCACTTGGGTATTTTTTTATACAAAATCCCAGAATTATTATGAGTATTTAGCTTGTGTTGATACAATGGTAGGCCCCAGTTCATCAGTATGCTTTACATTTGCATTAATAATATAATATACACGTTCAGAAAAATAAGAATTTACTTACCGATAATTCTATTTCTCATAGTCCGTAGTGGATGCTGGGGACTCCGAAAGGACCATGGGGAATAGCGGCTCCGCAGGAGACTGGGCACAAAAGTAAAAAGCTTTAGGACTACCTGGTGTGCACTGGCTCCTCCCCCTATGACCCTCCTCCAAGCCTCAGTTAGGATACTGTGCCCGGACGAGCGTACACAATAAGGAAGGATTTTGAATCCCGGGAAAGACTCATACCAGCCACACCAATCACACCGTACAACTTGTGATCTGAACCCAGTTATCAGCATGATAACAGAAGGAGCCTCTGAAAAGATGGCTCACAACAACAATAACCCGATTTTGTAACAATAACTATGTACAAGTAATGCAGACAATCCGCACTTGGGATGGGCGCCCAGCATCCACTACGGACTATGAGAAATAGAATTATCGGTAAGTAAATTCTTATTTTCTCTAACGTCCTAGTGGATGCTGGGGACTCCGAAAGGACCATGGGGATTATACCAAAGCTCCCAAACGGGCGGGAGAGTGCGGATGACTCTGCAGTACCGAATGAGAGAACTCCAGGTCCTCCTCAGCCAGGGTATCAAATTTGTAGAATTTAGCAAACGTGTTTGCCCCTGACCAAGTAGCTGCTCGGCAAAGTTGTAAAGCCAAGACCCCTCGGGCAGCCGCCCAAGATGAGCCCACTTTCCGTGTGGAATGGGCTTTAACAGATTTTGGCTGTGGCAGGCCTGCCACAGAATGTGCAAGCTGAATTGTACTACAAATCCAACGAGCAATCGTCTGCTTAGAAGCAGGAGCACCCAGCTTATTGGGTGCATACAGGATAAACAGCGAATCAGATTTTCTGACTCCAGCCGTCCTGGAAACATACATTTTCAGGGCCCTGACTACGTCCAGCAACTTGGAATTCTCCAAGTCCCTAGTAGCCGCAGGCACCACAATAGGCTGGTGCAAGTGAAAAGCTGAAACCACCTTAGGGAGAAATTGAGGACGAGTCCTCAATTCTGCCCTGTCCGTATGAAAAATTAGGTACGGGCTTTTATAGGATAAAGCCGCCAATTCTGAGACACGCCTGGCTGAAGCCAGGGCTAACAGCATTACCACTTTCCATGTGAGATATTTTAAGTCCACAGTGGTGAGTGGTTCAAACCAATGTGATTTTAGGAATCCCAAAACTACATTGAGATCCCAAGGTGCCACTGGAGGCACAAAAGGAGGCTGTATATGCAGTACTCCCTTGACAAACGTCTGAACTTCAGGAACAGAAGCCAGTTCTTTTTGGAAGAATATTGACAGGGCCGAAATTTGAACCTTAATGGACCCTAATTTGAGGCCCATAGACAGTCCTGCTTGCAGGAAATGCAGGAAACGACCCAGTTGAAATTCCTCTGTAGGGGCCTTCCTGGCCTCGCACCACGCAACATATTTACGCCAAATACGGTGATAATGTTGTACGGTTACATCCTTCCTGGCTTTGATCAGGGTAGGGATGACTTCATCCGGAATGCCTTTTTCCTTCAGGATCCGGCGTTCAACCGCCATGCCGTCAAACGCAGCCGCGGTAAGTCTTGGAACAGACATGGTCCCTGCTGGAGCAGGTCCTTTCTTAGAGGTAGAGGCCACGGGTCTTCCGTGAGCATCTCTTGAATTTCCGGGTACCAAGTCCTTCTTGGCCAATCCGGAGCCACGAGTATAGTCTTTACTCCTCTCCTTCTTATGATTCTCAGTACTTTTGGTATGAGAGGAAGAGGAGGGAACACATACACTGACTGGTACACCCACGGTGTTACCAGAGCGACCACAGCTATTGCCTGAGGGTCCCTTGACCTGGCGCAATATCTGTCCAGTTTTTTGTTGAGGCGGGACGCCATCATGTCCACCTTTGGTTTTTCCCAACGGTTCACAATCATGTGGAAGACTTCTGGGTGAAGTCCCCACTCCCCCGGGTGAAGATCGTGTCTGCTGAGGAAGTCTGCTTCCCAGTTGTCCACTCCCGGAATGAACACTGCTGACAGTGCTATCACATGATTCTCCGCCCAGCGAAGAATCCTTGCCACTTCCATCATTGCCCTCCTGCTTCTTGTGCCGCCTTGTCTGTTTATGTGGGCGACTGCCGTGATGTTGTCCGACTGGATCAACACCGGCTGACCCTGAAGCAGAGGTCTTGCCTGACTTAGGGCATTGTAAATGGCCCTTAGTTCCAGGATATTTATGTGAAGTGACGTTTCCATGCTTGACCACAAGCCCTGGAAATTTCTTCCCTGTGTGACTGCTCCCCAGCCTCTCAGGCTGGCATCCGTGGTCACCAGGACCCAATCCTGAATGCCGAATCTGCGGCCCTCTAGGAGATGAGCACTCTGTAACCACCACAGGAGAGACACCCTTGTCCTTGGAGACAGGGTTATCCGCTGATGCATTTGAAGATGCGATCCGGACCATTTGTCCAGCAGATCCCACTGAAAAGTTCTTGCGTGGAATCTGCCGAATGGAATCGCTTCGTAAGAAGCCACCATCTTTCCCAGGACCCTTGTGCATTGGTGTACTGACACTTGGCCTGGTCTTAGGAGGTTCCTGACTAGGTCGGATAACTCCTTGGCTTTCTCCTCCGGGAGAAACACCTTTTTCTGTACTGTGTCCAGAATCATCCCTAGGAACAGCAGACGTGTCGTCGGAATCAGCTGCGATTTTGGAATATTTAGAATCCATCCGTGCTGTCGTAGTACTACTTGAGATAGTGCTACTCCGACCTCTAACTGTTCTCTGGACCTTGCCCTTATCAGGAGATCGTCCAAGTAGGGGATAAATAAGACGCCTTTTCTTCGAAGAAGAATCATCATTTCGGCCATTACCTTGGTAAAGACCCGGGGTGCCGTGGACAATCCAAACGGCAGCGTCTGAACTGATAGTGACAGTTCTGTACCACAAACCTGAGGTACCCTTGGTGAGAAGGGCAAATTGGGACATGGAGGTAAGCATCCTTGATGTCCAGAGACACCATATAGTCCCCTTCTTCCAGGTTCGCTATCACTGCTCTGAGTGACTCCATCTTGAACTTGAACCTTTTTATGTAAGTGTTCAAGGATTTCAGATTTAAAATGGGTCTCACCGAGCCGTCCGGCTTCGGTACCACAAACAGCGTGGAATAATACCCCTTTCCCTGTTGTAGGAGGGGTACCTTGATTATCACCTGCTGGGAATACAGCTTGTGAATGGCTTCCAATACCGCCTCCCTGTCGGGGGGAGACGTTGGTAAAGCAGACTTCAGGAACCGGCGAGGGGGAGACGTCTCGAATTCCAATTTGTACCCCTGAGATACTACCTGCAGGATCCAGGGGTCCACTTGCGAGTGAGCCCACTGCGCGCTGAAATTCTTGAGACGGGCCCCCACCGTGCCTGAGTCCGCTTGTAAGGCCCCAGCGTCATGCTGAGGACTTGGCAGAAGCGGGGGAGGGCTTCTGTTCGTGGGAAGAGGCTGTCTGCTGCAGTCTTTTTCCCCTTCCTCTGCCCCGGGGCAGATATGAGTGGCCTTTTGCCCGCTTGCCCTTATGGGGACGAAAGGACTGAGCCTGAAAAGACGGTATCTTTTTCTGCTGCGAGGTGACTTGGGGTAAAAAGGTGGATTTTCCAGCCGTTGCCGTGGCCACCAGGTCCGATAGACCGACCCCAAATAACTCCTCCCCTTTATACGGCAATACTTCCATATGCCGTTTGGAATCCGCATCACCTGACCACTGTCGTGTCCATAATCCTCTTCTGGCAGAAATGGACATCGCACTTACTCTTGATGCCAGAGTGCAAATATCCCTCTGTGCATCTCGCATATATAGAAATGCATCCTTTAAATGCTCTATAGTCAATAATATATTGTCCCTGTCTAGGGTATCAATATTTTCAGTCAGGGAATCCGACCAAGCCACCCCAGCACTGCACATCCAGGCTGAGGCGATTGCTGGTCGCAGTATAATACCAGTATGTGTGTATATACTTTTAAGGATATTTTCCAGCTTTCTATCAGCTGGTTCCTTGAGGGCGGCCGTATCTGGGGACGGTAACGCCACTTGTTTTGATAAGCGTGTGAGCGCCTTATCTACGCTAGGGGGTGTTTCCCAACGCGCCCTAACCTCTGGCGGGAAAGGGTATAATGCCAATAACTTTTTAGAAATTAGCAGTTTTTTATCGGGGGAAACCCACGCTTCATCACACACCTCATCTAATTCATCTGATTCGGGAAAAACTACGGGTAGTTTTTTCACACCCCACATAATACCCTTTTTTGTGGTACTTGTAGTATCAGAAATGTTCAAAACCTCCTTCATTGCCGTGATCATGTAACGTGTGGCCCTACTGGAAAATACGTTTGTTTCCTCACCGTCGACACTGGAGTCAGTGTCCGTGTCTGGGTCTGTGTCGACCACCTGAGGTAACGGGCGCTTTAGAGCCCCTGACGGTGTTTGAGACGCCTGTACAGGTATTAACTGATTTGCCGGCTGTCTCATGTCGTCAACAGTCTTTTGTAAAGTGCTGACACTAATTCTTTCCATAAGACCATCCAGTCAGGTGTCGACTCCCTAGGGGGTGACATCACTAACACAGGCAATTGCTCCGCCTCCACATCATTTTCCTCCTCATACATGTCTACACAACGTACCGACACACAGCACACACACAGGGAATGCTCTGATAGAGGACAGGACCCCACTAGCCCTTTGGGGAGACAGAGGGAGAGTTTGCCAGCACACACCAGAGCGCTATATATATACAGGGATAACCTTATATAAGTGTTTTTCCCTAATATAGCTGCTGTATATTTATATGCCAAATTAGTGCCCCCCCTCTCTTGTTTTACCCTGTTTCTGTAGTGCAGGACTGCAGGGGAGAGTCAGGGAGCCTTCCTCCAACGGAGCTGTGAGGAAAAAATGGCGCCAGTGTGCTGAGGAGATAGGCTCCGCCCCTTTTTCGGCAGCCTTTCTCCCGCTTTTTTATGTAAAAATTGGCAGGGGTTAAATACATCCATATAGCCCAGGAGCTATATGTGATGTATTTTTTGCCAAAAAAGGTGTTTTTATTGCGTCTCAGGGCGCCCCCCCCCAGCGCCCTGCACCCTCAGTGACCGGAGTGTGAAGTGTGCTGAGAGCAATGGCGCACAGCTGCAGTGCTGTGCGCTACCTTATAGAAGATAGGACGTCTTCTGCCGCCGATTTTCCGGACCTCTTCCGTCTTCTGGCTCTGTAAGGGGGACGGCGGCGCGGCTCTGGGACCCATCCATGGCTGGGCCTGTGATCGTCCCTCTGGAGCTAATGTCCAGTAGCCTAAGAAGCCCAATCCACTCTGCACGCAGGTGAGTTCGCTTCTTCTCCCCTTAGTCCCTCGGTGCAGTGAGCCTGTTGCCAGCAGGTCTCACTGAAAATAAAAAACCTACTTTAAACTTTTACACTAAGCAGCTCAGGAGAGCCCCTTAGCCTGCACCCGTCTCGTTCGGGCACAAAAATCTAACTGAGGCTTGGAGGAGGGTCATAGGGGGAGGAGCCAGTGCACACCAGGTAGTCCTAAAGCTTTTTACTTTTGTGCCCAGTCTCCTGCGGAGCCGCTATTCCCCATGGTCCTTTCGGAGTCCCCAGCATCCACTAGGACGTTAGAGAAATGTCAATTTATGTATATAAAATATATTATACATATTATACATATATTAGGAGCATTGTGTCAAAGTCAGAAAAATGTCTCTATGCACGTTGCCATATTTGCACCGCACACTGGTCCGTGCTGCGCATGCGTACGCTCTCCCGTGAAGGCGCATACCCGCAATAGCGTGCACTCGCAGGCGCGGTATGCGTATTTACGGTAGAGTTTATGTAGTCGTAGCGTGCGACTCATTCGTTACATATTTTCACAATTAATGTAGTTTATAGATCATGGTCCCTTTGATAGTTTCTGAAAGTTTGGTTAATATAGAAGGTCCCTGAGCTAAGGAATCCCTCTTTGTATCGTACGAAGGGTCTAACAGGAATCATACAGCAGTGTTTGGTACCCATCGGAAGAGTATTTAATTAGCAATATTCCGGTGTTGGTTTGGAGCGTATTAATCGCTCGTGCGAATAGTTATGGACATAAGAAGTTTATGTCCATTTCTACTATTTACTCATACTCAAGTATGCGGCGGGAAACCTAGTTCCCCACCCACCTGAGCTGTTTGAAATCGTCACAGCCCACCTGTATGAATCAACCTATGACCTTTTGTTATGATGCAGGGCCGAATTCCGACGTCCAATGGACAATGGGATTGTAGGGACTGTAGGATTGCATTGTGTGTGGGGCATAAATAGGCAGGCCGACCACATCCAGCTCTCACTCTTCAACGGTTCTCATTGCTGAAAATCGGGTGCTGGATGTCCAGGCGCATGCGATCATTTACCCTGTGCGTAAGTTTCTCTCCGTTATCATTGTCTTTCTGTGAGCCAATTTCTCTCATCTCTCTCCGTCTCTCTCTCTCTTTCCCTTCTCTCTCTCTCTCGTATCTCCCCTAGACTAGTATTGTATTGTATTAGATAGTATTGTTTAGTTCTGTGGTTAGGAAGTCTCTGTTATATTGTAGTGTATCATTTGTACTGTTATCCCCTTTTTACAAGTATACTAGATATAATACAGTTAATAGGCTTTGGAACCTAAACCAGTATCTGTGTATTTTCTATAGTGTTAAGTGTTCACTTGAGCGTCAGTGACGCTCAAGCAGCTTTGTAGTTAGTCAGGTTACACAAGGTTGCACTTACACCCTGTATTCACATTAAGGTATTCTGTGTATTTCTTTGGTATAAGGTTTAGACATAAAGGTATAGCATTGTGAGCATCTGCGCCGCTGGTGATCTCCTCGTGGTCTCGAGCGTCCGCTACGCCATAGCGAATCATTACTCTAGTCATAGCCAATAACGTGTCCTGTGATTGCTGGGCCGTGAGCGAACGTGACGCTTGAGCGTCTCGCCTACGGCTGAGCGATCGTTACGCAACTAGCGTACCATTACGGTACTTCTTAAGTAAACAGCGTACAGTGTTCTTAGCTTCATAAAGGGTTGTTTATACGACAAGGGAATTTAGCATTGTCAATTGGGGACTCGTCCTATCCTTCTCATATCTGCACTAGGTAGATCAGCAGACATTATCCATCAGCAAAGGGCGGGATCATATTCCTTGCAGTGCTGATTGGATAAGCGTCTGCTTCGCTTAGATAAAGAGTGCTGAAGGAATCCAGGAACCGGAAGTAAGAACAAAACGCTTGTGTCTTTTAAAACTGTTTTATTTCTCTTCTGTCTTGCGTATACACGCACGCATACATTTATCTGTATTTCTTTTTCAAATTTCGTATATCACTATTCCTGTTTGCCAAGTTTTATAGTTGATAGAAAGTGCAAAAAGAGATTTGCTGTTATTTCATAGTAGAGGTAATAGTTAAAGTATAGACCAACACACGGCTTGTCTGGGAGATAAGACAGTCAGTGTGGTGTGCGGTAGATGATCAGGGATCATCTACATTGATAAAGGTAGAAATTGTGTTACGGTGGATCTTTGTTTTGCGTACACGTGTCCCTAACAAAAGACTTGCGTACGCAATCCAAACGGCAGACGCACGCAGCGTACATTACGCAACGTAGCGTCTGGTTACGCAACGTAGCTCAAGTCACGAAAAGTTGAATTAGCGCAAAGCGATAATTAGCGCAAAGGCGATAAGTAACGCACAGCGGTAAATAACGCGACGCGGTAAATAACGCAAATCTATTTTTGGAAAAAATCTGAAACTTAGTTTAACAGATCCTGCTCCTAATTAGTAACACTGTTGGACTGAAGACAATTTCTGCGCAGAAATAGATATAGAAACAAAAGTGTACATGTGTTGAGTGAGTGTGGTTTTGTATACAAAAGTTTATATAACTTTAAGGTGGAACCAAAAGGAAAGTCGGGTACTCGTCAAGGGACACACGTGTAAGTGACATATACGGTGGCTAGGGAGGCATCCCTGGTTAAATAATATTTGAGCATTAGAGTATAGCGGACCATAAGGTAACAGACCAGGAGGTCATTAACAGAAGGTAACAAGACCAGGAGGTCGTAAGGTACTAAAGAGGTCCGCTATAAAAGTCCAGTGGCACAACGCCTGGGGTGTTGGTGCAGAACCCATATAGGCCATAAGCTCTTGCTGAAGGAATCGCGGCCGGAAACATCGATTCCATTGATCTTTCAGTACATGACAAGTAGTGCTTATGTACTGAACGATTGGACCACACGTAATTGTGTGCAGTAGTTAGTAATCTGACCTAATACCATTAGAGTAAAGTGGTCACAAACGCTATCTGTACATTCTGACGTGATTTGTGTAATTTTTTATTTTTGGAAGGGAAGTTCGCTGGTCACTCAGGAACTATCTAACAACCCCACCTTTACTGGAAAGAGTAAGTGTCCTGCGGGTAACCCTCATATGTTCCAGTAAACTGAAGGTTCCATAGGGGCCCTGTATCGAGTACGCCAGCACCATATCGGTGTGATCAGGTCGTATTGGTCGAGGTGGGCGAGTGAGTGGGGTACTCGGTAAACCGCCACCGCCGGCCTACTGTGGAGTAATTTGGTTGTCTGTAAAGGCTTGCTGAAAACCTTGATACAGAAATCCAAGGAGGACTAAGCAACACCTGCAGACTATGGGGGCCAGTTGCTCAGGTAGGGGGCGATCAACCCTGGTTCAGGTTGATTCTGTGAACCGACCAGTTGGGTCGGCACGATATGTAATGTGTGAAAAATATGGAAGTCACACCGAATCTTTATGTGATGAATGGGAGAGAATGACTGTACAAGACAGGGACAAATTCCCAAGAATAGGTAGCTTCAGTCCAGACGTGTTACAAAATTTAAGGAGGAGGATATGTCTCGTAAAATCAACAAAGAGACAAATTCAGCATCATGATTACTTACAGTTATGGCACCAGGAAGGTGAGATACAGAGAGGTTTGGCTCTGGCGGCGGGATCTGGGGCATTCAGGAAGCTGATAGCCACAGCTCCACCTCCACCATACATTGCAGGAGAGAAGCTGATTACGGAGAGAAACGCACTGGGTTGTAAAACACAAACTCTTAGTAACCCTGTAAATGTTAATGATGTTAACCAAATAACTCATGCAAGTATTAACCCGTGCAAGATGTACCCTGTTTTGAACCTTCCTCAGGAGTGTGATCAAGAAGAAGATTCGGCAACAATTTCAGCGCTCTCTCTAGCGGCCACCATATCAGAAACCACAGTAGGAACTGCACCACCCACGAGATTAGTTAAGGCCCCTAGCGGAGGGATAGGTGAGGTCGTGTCAACGGGTAAGTACGGCACCATGCACTACACTGAAACAATTGTACCACAAGTTGTAGAACCTACGCAGAATGAGGCTGTTAGAATTGCTCCTGTAAAGGTGATAGTAGTTCCCAATGGGAAAACAGATGCATCAGGAGCCACACCCGTCAGGAACATTGCCATGTATTGCCCGTTCACTAGAATGGAATTGAGGACCATAGTGTCTGAATTCCCAGACCCCAGAAAAGATTTAGTGGCAAGCCAAAAATACATCAGGGATCTAGGAAACACTTTAGAGCCCAATAATAAGGATTGGCAGATAGTGCTAAGAGCTTGCTTACCTTCCAATGTCGACTCAGTTAAATTCTTGGCTGATTGTGGACTAGATAAAGATGTACCGCTTACAGATGTGTACGACCAGGATAATGTAAAAAGGATAAATTTACAGCTAAAGGAGTATTTCCCAGCCGTTGTTAAATGGAATAAAATATTTTCCATTAAGCAAAAGGAGTCCGAAACGGCAGCAGAATATTTCCACCGGGCACTATCAGAAATAGCAAAATACACTGGTATAGAAGACATTAAGACCAACCCAAACCATCGAGAAGTAGCAGTATCTGTACTGATGGATGGTTTGAAAGAAACATTAAAAGCTAGGGTACAGACCACACAACCATGTTGGCGAGGTCTGTCAGTGTCCACCTTGAGAGAGGCTGCTGTTGATCACGACAAAAACATCACTAGACACAGGGAGTCGCAAAGTGATAAGTTGATGTCCGTAAGTATACAGGCGCTGACCACAAGACAGCCTGCGTATGTACCACCGAATCCTGTGGGTAAGGCAAGTGTAATAACATGTTTTTCTTGTAACGGACCGGGACACTTTGCACGAGAATGTAGAACAAAGAATGTACAAAGATCTTTTCAACCCCCTAGACAACAACACAACACACGACATTGGGAGCAGGGTCCACAGAGGCGGAGTTTTGAGCCACATACAGGGGAAACAAAAAGATATCCCCCGAACAGAGACTGGCAGGCCTCTGGTAGTTCCCAGCTAACTCCCCCACAAGTAGTTGCTGCCAATGGGATTCAGGGAGGTCAGCATACCCAATAGGGGTGTGGCCACACCTGTAATCTGCAGCCAGTTAAATTGATTGCCAGTCTTGGAAGCGAACCAGAGATTGCAATCAATGTAGCTGGTAAAACTTTAAACTTTCTTGTAGACACAGGGGCGGCCAAGTCAGTGATAAATTCGACAGTGGGCATGAGAACCACTGGTAGGACAGTTCCAGCCATGGGAGTAACAGGAGTAGTCCAGCACTACCCTGTTAGCAAACCAGCCGAGATTACAATAGGGCCTTTGCATACCAAGCATTCCTTTTTGCTGGCTGCATCGGCACCAACTAATCTCCTGGGGAGAGACTTACTATGTAAAATGGGTTGCGTCATTTATTGTACTCCTGAAGGTGTATTCTTGGACATTCCTGAGAATCACGCTCAGGAGGTACGAGACATGTTAGACTCCCCATCAAAATTAATGTCACATTCCATTATGACAAATAGGAACCCATCCCAAGTAGAAGAGATGACCTCTCAGATACCAGAGTCACTTTGGACAAAAGATGGACAGGACACTGGATTAATGGCAAACGTAGCTCCAGTAGTTGTACAAGTAAAAGATGGTAGGATAGCTCCAAAAATCCCACAGTATCCTCTGAAGCCAGAGGTGGAGTTAGGAGTTTTCCCAGTAATAGAACGCTTGCTGCAACAGGGCATTCTGGTAAGAACGTCCAGCACAGCCAATAGTCCCATCTTCCCTGTTAAAAAGAGTGGGGGGAGGGGTTACAGGCTAGTGCAGGATCTAAGGGGGATTAACAAAATAGTTGAGAGTCAGTTCCCCGTAGTGCCTAATCCAGCTGTCATCCTAATGCAAATTCCTCCCACTGCCAAATTTTTCACTGTTATTGACCTCTGCTCCGCTTTCTTTTCGGTACCTCTGCACCCTGACAGCCAATATTTGTTTGCATTCACATACAGAGGAGTCCAATACACGTGGACTCGGTTACCCCAAGGTTTCATAGATAGTCCAAGTATATTTTCTCAGGCTTTGCATGATTGTTTACAGTCTTTCCAACCAGACAGTGGATCAGTATTGATACAGTATGTGGACGATTTATTACTGTGTTCAGATTCACTGGAAGCATCTCTGAAGGATACGAAACAGCTCCTGTTTCATCTTTCAGACACAGGTCACAAGGTTTCCAAAGACAAGTTACAATTATGCCAAACTAAGGTAAAATATTTGGGACACTGTCTAACACAAGGACTGAGACACCTGACCGCTGATAGAATCCAAGCCATTAGAGACATGACACTGCCACAAACCCAGCAACAGATCAGGACGTTTTTAGGAATGTGTGGGTATTGCCGTAATTGGATCCCAGGGTTTTCCATATTGGCGTTACCTTTGCAGGAAATGGTCTCTTCAAACAAACCTGATCGGATTTCGCATACAGACGAATCCGAAACAGCATTTGAGAGACTCAAACAGTGCCTAACGCAGGCACCAGCATTAGGTATGCCAGACTATGGGAAACCCTTTGAACTATACGGAACAGAAAGTGCTGGGTGCGCAGCAGGTGTACTAACCCAAAAACACGGTGACGCCAGCAGGCCAGTCGCATACTACAGCGCCCAGCTAGACACGGTAGCGCGATCCCTCCCCACATGCTTGCGTAGCGTTGCGGCGATAGCATTGCTAGTGACGAAAAGCGAAGATGTCGTGCTAGGCCACAACCTCACAATCCATACACCGCATGCGGTATCTGCCTTATTGAATTCTGCCCAAACCAGACACGTCTCATCTGCAAGGTTTACAAGATGGGAATTGGCATTAATGGCCCCAGTAAACATCACCATAAGGAGATGCAGCGCATTAAATCCTGCAACATTTCTCCCAGGTGTGCCTGGTCAGGCACAAAGGGTGGAAGGTGAGAGTGATGGGGAAGGAGGATTTAATGCAAAGGGAGATACACATGATTGTATGGAATATTTGACCCAAAATTTTACCGCAAGGCCTGACATCAGTGACAACCCACTGGAAGATGCAGAACTAACGTTCTACACGGACGGTAGTTGTCATAGACAGTCAGACTCGGGAGACTTGTGTACTGGGTACGCAGTCGTAGATGACCAAGACACCATAGAAGCGGAACCGTTAGGCCCACCTCACTCAGCCCAGGTTGCTGAACTGGTCGCCCTAACCAGAGCATGTGAATTGGCTAAGGGTAAGTCAGCCAATATCTACACCGATTCTAGATACGCCTTCGGGGTAGTACATGATTTCGGAGCCCTATGGCGGCTCAGAAATTTCATGACGGCGGCTGGTACACCGATAGCGCATGCAGCTCACATAAAAAGGCTTCTAACAGCGATACAGGAACCCGACAGAGTGGCTGTTATCAAATGTAAAGCACATACATATAGCCAAGACCCAATATCCCTTGGTAACAGCCGAGCAGACGAAGCCGCAAAGCTTGCAGCTGCTACCCCCATACAGACAGACACCACACAACTGATGGTATTTAATACCATCAACACACAAAAGTTGTGTGAGATGCAGAATTTGTGTTCCACACAGGAAAGAGCAGTCTGGAAGGCAAAGGGATATGGCCAGGAGTCCTCAGGGCTCTGGACGGATGGACATGGTAAACCAGTGGCCCCCAGGGCATACCTTCCATGTCTGGCTGAAGCAGCTCACGGGCTGACTCATCTAGGCAAGGAGGGGATGTGCAAATTGGTAAGAGCATACTGGTGCGCCCCAGGATTCTCCTCTCATGCGAGTAAAAGAGCAATGTCATGCCTTACCTGTCTGAGAAAGAATATTGGAAAAGCAATACCTACAGAACCATCCCATATCCCACCTGCCGGCGGCCCTTTCCAGGTAATACAAATTGACTTCATTCAATTACCCCCATGTCGAAATTTGAAATATGTACTTGTTTGTATAGATGTTTTCTCGAATTGGGTCGAAGCTTTCCCAGCAGCTACAAATACCGCTATGTTTACCGCTAAGAAAATTGTGCAGGAATTTGTATGTAGATATGGTATCCCTAGAATCATTGAAAGTGATAGGGGTACCCATTTTACAGGTGATGTCTTTCAAGGAATGTGTAAGTTGATGGGAATTGATAGCAAGCTGCACACTCCGTACCGTCCACAGGCGAGTGCGAAGGTCGAAAGAGTGAACAGCACTATTAAAAATAAATTGAGTAAAGTAATGGCAGAGACAGGATTGACGTGGCCAGAAGCTTTACCCATTGTTTTGTATAGCATCAGAACCACTCCCAGGTCCCCTCTTAATCTGTCTCCTTTTGAAATCTTGTTTGGTCGACAACCGCATGTCATGATTAACCCTCAGGATGATTTGAAATGTAACAATGAAGTAACTGTAAAGTACTTGATTAACATGAATAAGCAGTTGAGGAATCAAAATGATAATCTGAAGTTGGTGATTCCTGATTTACCAGATAGTAATTGTCATGACATTGAACCTGGGGATTATGTAATGATACGAAATTTTCTACGCTCAGGTTGTCTTATTGATAGATGGGAAGGACCATACCAGGTCTTATTGACTAGCACCACAGCATTGAAGGTGGCTGAGAGAGAGACTTGGGTCCATTCATCCCACTGCAAAAAGGTTGCTGATCCAGAGAAGTCCCGTGATAAGGAACAGACGGTAGAGGTTGTATCACTGGAGTGTCTGTTCCAGGAGGACTGAGGCGGCACCTGAGCCTTGAAGACCGAAAGCAGTTGTCGACTCCCTTCTCCCTTTTATTGTTTTTCCCCACTTCCCATCCCCTCTTCCTTGAAATTTCTTTTTCCCCCTTCTCATTCTTCTCTATTTCCTCCTCAAAGATGGACTTGCCCCAAGAGACTGTGATCCGGATTTTGATGTTAACCATGATGTTGACCAGAGCAGTCTGTTCCGGCGAGAGTACCATAGAGGTCGAGAGAGGTTCTGGAATGGGTTCCGATTATGATGATGGAGGCGTAGTTTTCCAAGATCAACCAAACCAACAAGCAAAGGCGAGTATCAGAAAACGATCCGATAGAAGAAATTGTGATGGATTGTTAGCTGAAGAAAATTGTATCTGTAGGCTCTGTGATAATCTGGTTGAAGATGGATGCATAAAGAAATGCCAATCTAGTTTTAATATCCATATAGACCGGCATCCATTGAGTGACTATCACTCCTTAGTGGGTAACGTGTTAAACCAAACAGATTGTTGGGTATGCTCTCAAGTACCTCAGGGTCATAGCAAATCAGGGCTAGTACCATTTCCTTTAACGTTAGGGGAGGTACTTGAGCTAAGTGGTGGGAGACCGGTGGACCGGAGGTTTAATATCTCCAGCCCTCCTAGTTTGAAGCTCCACCAATACCATGTGGATAGGTCCCTCTAATGTTTCAATATCTCCAATCCCAGAAAACCGGGAAATTGGGAAGTGTCATGGAGCAACCTTACCATGACCTTTTCACACAGAGCAGATAGAATGCCTACAGATACAGAGCTGGTACGCCACATAGCCAGTAGAGGAAAATCTTTTCGGTATCGATATACCTTAGGAAATAGGATTACTAGAGTTGGAGAGGTATCACCAGGATACTGTGCACATATCGTACAAACTGATACGTGCATTAGGCAGATGGAAGAATTAGGGTCAGGAAATTTCACCTGGAAGGTTTGTAACATGGTCATGTCTTTCTCCGTCCCATATGTTCTCCCCGATGATGCATATTTCATATGCGGGAGAAAGGCGTACAAGTGGCTTGCCCCAAACTCTGAAGGATTGTGTTATATTGGAAAAGTATTGCCTGAAGTGATGACTGTTACACATGACAAAATGAAGGACATACACCGTGGTGCCCAAGCTCCTTATACTCACACTCATTACGAGCACCGAGTTAAAAGACAACTGTCAGAAAGGTTAGAGCATCCGGCCTCTGATCTTATCCATGAATCCACCGGGATTCAGGTTCTGGTAGCGTTAGATTTCACTCGCACCGCTCGAGGAGTGATGAATTATAGATACATTTCCGCACTCGCCAATTTGTTAGATAATATCACTGAAATGTATGATGACACGTTTAGATACACTGGAAGAGAACTTCAAGCTTATAAAACAGAACTAGTTCAGCATAGGATGGTTCTTAATTATCTTACAGCAGTAACAGGCGGATATTGTGTTACATTAGCAACACAGTACGGCATAAAGTGTTGCACGTATATCACCAATAGCACCGAGGATCCGGTAGAGGTCATAGACCAAAAGATGGACGATATTCTGCAATTAAAGTGGGAATTTCGTCGAAAACACAATCTCACCCTTGCTGCTGTAGGTAATGAGCTGACTGGTTGGGTGTCATGGTTGAACCCGCGAAATTGGTTCTCCGGTTTAGGAGACTGGGCTCAAGGAGTCATAATGGATGTTGGAAAGTTTCTACTATGTATCTTGGGTGTCGTTATATCGATTGGATTGATATTTAGATGCGGGCAGGCTTTAATGAGGTGCAAACAAAGTACAAGAGTGATGAGCTTGAGGAGTGAGGAAACTGTAATTAACCTGGATTTGATTTATGACCCAATGATAGAAACCAGGATGTGATGAAAATGCGATTATACGGTCCGTTTCTTTCACCTGTTTTTCTGCTTTTCTCCAAGATACAAAGACCCCCTTGGACGAGGAAGCTGACGAGACGAGATGTATACAGACAACGGATTGACCAAAGAAGAAGATTTGACAACTTTAAATATGGACACTTGATGAACTTTGCCATGGATCCCCAGTTTCCCTAGTACTTTTAAACTCACGCTAGCCCAACATTTTTTTGTAAATCTGATGGCTCAGACAAAGCTATTTGCTCATGCCCAAGGAGCAATACAGCGCAAAGAAGACGACTCTCAACAGATACCGAACACAACTTCGACGACAGATGTACATTTCCCTGACATAGAATATCATTGCATTTTCCATAAGTGTTCTTTATCTTCATCTCTACAACCCTCAGGTAATGACACACATAGACGATAGGGAATACAGGCACAGATATCAGCAACCACATACCTCCCCCATTCATGTATCATCAACTAAAATGTGCTCCCCATTTTGTTCAAAATCCGAAAAGAGCTCGGTAAAGTTTGACAGCCCATCCACAGACCTGTACCACAGGATAAGAAGGAATTCAAATGTATACTTCGCAATACCTCGAAGCTTGATGTACAACACGTACGGCACGATGATACATGACCCCCCAAACATGGATTCATACACACATGCTTCTGCTATCTCACTAGGTCATACCCTCTTCACACCTTCTCCTCTCTCCTCCCTTACCCAACCATGGAAATCAATTAACCCCTGACTTGCATTTTTCTCCTTAAATGTTTTGTGGCAGTTATTATTGACTGCCAAAGGGTGGACTGTCAAAGTCAGAAAAATGTCTCTATGCACGTTGCCATATTTGCACCGCACACTGGTCCGTGCTGCGCATGCGTACGCTCTCCCGTGAAGGCGCATACCCGCAATAGCGTGCACTCGCAGGCGCGGTATGCGTATTTACGGTAGAGTTTATGTAGTCGTAGCGTGCGACTCATTCGTTACATATTTTCACAATTAATGTAGTTTATAGATCATGGTCCCTTTGATAGTTTCTGAAAGTTTGGTTAATATAGAAGGTCCCTGAGCTAAGGAATCCCTCTTTGTATCGTACGAAGGGTCTAACAGGAATCATACAGCAGTGTTTGGTACCCATCGGAAGAGTATTTAATTAGCAATATTCCGGTGTTGGTTTGGAGCGTATTAATCGCTCGTGCGAATAGTTATGGACATAAGAAGTTTATGTCCATTTCTACTATTTACTCATACTCAAGTATGCGGCGGGAAACCTAGTTCCCCACCCACCTGAGCTGTTTGAAATCGTCACAGCCCACCTGTATGAATCAACCTATGACCTTTTGTTATGATGCAGGGCCGAATTCCGACGTCCAATGGACAATGGGATTGTAGGGACTGTAGGATTGCATTGTGTGTGGGGCATAAATAGGCAGGCCGACCACATCCAGCTCTCACTCTTCAACGGTTCTCATTGCTGAAAATCGGGTGCTGGATGTCCAGGCGCATGCGATCATTTACCCTGTGCGTAAGTTTCTCTCCGTTATCATTGTCTTTCTGTGAGCCAATTTCTCTCATCTCTCTCCGTCTCTCTCTCTCTCTCTTTCCCTTCTCTCTCTCTCTCGTATCTCCCCTAGACTAGTATTGTATTGTATTAGATAGTATTGTTTAGTTCTGTGGTTAGGAAGTCTCTGTTATATTGTAGTGTATCATTTGTACTGTTATCCCCTTTTTACAAGTATACTAGATATAATACAGTTAATAGGCTTTGGAACCTAAACCAGTATCTGTGTATTTTCTATAGTGTTAAGTGTTCACTTGAGCGTCAGTGACGCTCAAGCAGCTTTGTAGTTAGTCAGGTTACACAAGGTTGCACTTACACCCTGTATTCACATTAAGGTATTCTGTGTATTTCTTTGGTATAAGGTTTAGACATAAAGGTATAGCATTGTGAGCGTCTGCGCCGCTGGTGATCTCCTCGTGGTCTCGAGCGTCCGCTATGCCATAGCGAATCATTACTCTAGTCATAGCCAATAACGTGTCCTGTGATTGCTGGGCCGTGAGCGAACGTGACGCTTGAGCGTCTCGCCTACGGCTGAGCGATCGTTACGCAACTAGCGTACCATTACGGTACTTCTTAAGTAAACAGCGTACAGTGTTCTTAGCTTCATAAAGGGTTGTTTATACGACAAGGGAATTTAGCATTGTCAATTGTTTGAGTTCTGGAATTTGGCAAGACTCATAAGTCCAGCGCCGTAACTAGGCGTGTGCGGACGGTGCCTAGCACACAGCGCATTTGCCCTGTGGGCGCACCGTCAGCAATCACACCATTTGTCCGCCACTGCCCGCTGCAATGTAAAATAGTAGCGTTGCGCCCTGACTCCTCCTCTGCCGGACGCACCGCTTCTATTATGCATCACAGCGGGCAGCGTTGCCCTGCGCAGTCTGAGTCTCTTCCGCTGTGTGTGCTCTGCTCCACGCCTCTCCTCCTGCAGCGTCTACACTGAAGAGGGACTTCCGTGACCTGGCCTGGAGCTGGGCTGTGCTGCTGCGGCTCATCAAGGTAAGCCTCATGGAGGAGTGTAGCTCTTATCTCACTGATAATGTGGATGCCGGGTGATTTCTGAATGAATCTTCTGTCTATGTAAAAGACATGCTTGCCGGCTTGCTCACATTCCTCACAATAGGAATGTTAAACATGGTCAATCTGACAAAAGTAACCTGCCGACCTCTAGCCATGTCTCACCCACGCATCCTTGGAACACAAGTTGGACTCACAGTAAGCCATCAATCGGGCTTTTTTTATCGTTGTTGCAGTAGGTGCAGTGTCTGCCGTAATGTGTAAAAAAAAGGGACGCTGTCTGCCGTAATGTGTAAAAAAGGGGACGCTGTCTGCCATAATGTGTAAAGAGAGGACGCTGTCTGTCGTAATGTTTAAAAAGGGGGACGCTGTCTGACGTAATGTGTAAAAAAGGGGACGCTGTCTTCCATAATGTGTAAAGAGAGGACGCTGTCTGTCGTAATGTTTAAAAAGGGGGACGCTGTCTGACGTAATGTGTAAAAAGGGGACGCTGTCTGCTGCAATGTGTAAAAAGGGGACGCTGTCTGCTGTAATGTGTAAAAAAAGGGGACGCTGTCTGCCGTAATGTGTAAAAAGGGGGACGCTGTCTGCTGTAATGTGTAAAAAGGGGGATGCTGTTTACCGTAATGTGTAAAAAGGGGGGACGCTGTCTGCTGTAATGTGTAAAAAAGGGGACGCTGTCTGCCGTAATGTGTAAAAAGGGGGGACGCTGTCTGCTGTAATGTGTAAAAAGGGGGATGCTGTTTACCGTAATGTGTAAAAAGGGGGGACGTCTGCCGCAATGTGTAAAAAAGGGGACGATGTCTGCCGTAATGTGTAAAAAGTGGACGCTGTCTGCCGTAATGTGTAAAAAAGGGGACGCTGTCTGACGTGATGTGTAAAAAGGGGGACGATGTCTGCCGTAATGTGTAAAAAGTGGACGCTGTCTGCCGTAATCTGTAAAAAAGGGGACGCTGTCTGACGTAATGTGTAAAAAGGGGGATGCTGTCTGCAGTAATGTGTAAAAAGGGGATGCTATCTGCCGTAATGTGTAAAAAAGGGGACGCTGTCGGGGGCGTGGTCTGGATGGTGAGGAGTGCAGACGTGCCTCTACCCACCGCTATTAAAGCTTTCTTTTCAGGGTCAACACCCTCAGTGGACACCCTCCGGGGGCTCCCCTTCCCCCCTGTAACATACCTGTGCCCAGCAGAGTCAGCCGTGGAGCCGGGGAGCAGTTTGCTCTGTTCCTGCAGGTTGCGGCCTACGCACCTCCAGAAGCCGGGCCTCGAGTACATTCTGCACCCGAGTTTGGAGCTCCATAGCGGGATCGCGGCGCCAGGAAGTGGCCCGGACCCCCCCCCGGGGCGCAGACACCAACAGCAGGCTTCCCCAGTCCCCCAGAGAGGTCACCCACCGTATACAGCAAGCAGAGGAGGCATCTGGCAGTGGGGAACAGCAGGGAGACAGGGGCCCAGGAGACGCAGCGGCCATCTTGGATTTTCTGGAGGAACAGGATCATCAGAGGTAGTGTGCCTGTGTGCTGTGGGGGACTCTGACCTGGGGCTGCATTGAGTCTGGTGGCCCTCTGGTACAATCTTGACTGTGTTCCCACTCTGGGGCCTCTGTGGAGAGATCTGGGCAATACCCTTTCCTGTGGTGCTTTAAAATTTCTCACAGCAGTGTCTTCTTCTGCTACAGCTGCCCCATCTTGTGGCCACTGGGTGTAAATACAGGCACTTCTCCCACAGTGTACTCGATACATAAAATACATATTATTCTACAGTCTTCATAGGAACGCAGCTATCCCAGCACCGGCCGTGACTATCGGATGCGATGTCCCCTTGGTGGATTGACCACGCTATTATGATGTGACTGCTCTGAGACAATTCTGCCTCCACCCGACTACTTCTTTGACATGACATGACAACTCAACCTTCATGTGGATCCTTCTCTGATTGATATTACTAACGTCTCCCCTAACTTCAGTCCCGTTATTTGTGTCGGTCAGCTTTATGATGCCTCCCAAGAAATATAAGGCCGCTAAATCTGTTTCCCAAGTGGCGTTCTTTAAACCTTCTCCTCAAACCACTAAATCAAAAGATGTACAGAGTGGTTCCTCGAAGTCTGTTGCACCTGTGTCCTCGCCGCTTCGAGATGCGTCTGCCCCTATCACTGTTACCACACACACCAGCTCTATCGAGGACAGTGACTCACTTACGGTGGGTGCTATGAAGCGTCTACTAACGCAATTTAAGGATGAAGTTGCGGCTGAATTCAGAGCGACTATGAAGGAATGCCAGAGATCTATTGATGAGATTGGTGGCCGCACCGATCACCTAGAAACAAAAATGGGTGAAATAGTGTCGTCGCATAATGACCTAATCTCCTCCCATGAACTGCTTCAAACTGAGGTAACGGCACTCAAGGACAAGCCCTCTGAACTAGAGGACAGATCGAGACGAAACAATATAAAGCTGCGAGGTGTTCCGGAGGCTGTCGCCAATAGCGCTTTAAACGATTTTGCAGTTGACATCTTCAGCAAACTCCTTCCCTCATACCGCTCGGCGGACTTTCTGATTGATCGCATCCATAGGCTCCCCAAAGCCAGGAACGCCCCTGATGGGGTCCCCCGAGACGTTCTTATGAGGGTACATTATTTCCACGTGAAGGAGGCAATTTTGAAAGCTGCTAGACCCTCGGATACTGCTTCTGATGCTTTGAGCTCACTTCAGATATTCGGAGACCTGTCCCCTGCTACTCTAGCAAAAAGGCGCTCTCTTTACCCCATCACGTCAGTGCTACGCAGAGAGAACATTCTATACAGATGGGGATTTCCTACAAAGTTGCTTATTTCTCGAGAAGGTTCTACTGTCGTTATAACAAATGTCGAGGAGGGGAAAAAGATCCTCGCGTCATGGAACTCTGCAAGCTCATCTACACACACCTCTCCCGAACGGGGCCTTCAGCGGGACTGGGCCTCGTCGGCTGCTGAGCTCTGAGTATTATTTGTTCCACTACACTTGCATTGTTTTTGTATCTTTCTAATCATTTTGTTATGTCATGTTTCATATTTTACACCAGTTCCTTGGCAGTTGCTTATTACGGGTGTCTATGTAAGGCCGATTTGAATGCTATTAGACTGTTCTTCAGGTGATGCCTCGACACCGTTGGTTTACTGTTTGTTTTCTGCCTCTGTTGCTCCGTCTACCGCCCACGTCTCTTTGGTAGATGGGTATTTTACCCTAGAATACTTTATTTTCTTTTTTTTTAGTTCCAGAGGCTGGCGGTGCGGGGGACCAGAGATAGAGGTCCGAGGAACTGCATCTTGTTGAATTTTAGTTCGGGTGTGGGCAGATTAACCACTACCCCCCACAGACTAATTCTGAGTCGCCATGGTTAGGGGTGCAACCATGCCCCCAAGAGGGGTTAATGTTATGTTTCCTTTAACTGTTATTCTCCTTTTTCTTATCCTTTCCTTCTGTCCGGAAATTGTTGCTCATACTTTCTACATGCCAGCTGGTTGATGGTAACTATGCAATCTTCGTTTCCTGTGCAGTATGGTTAACATTGTTTCTATAAATGCAAAGGGTCTTAACTCCCCACATAAAAGGAAGTTAGCATTAAATTATTTTCATAAAATTAAAGCTCAAATCATAGCCGTCCAAGAGACACATTTTATTAAATCAGCCCCTCCACGGTTTACTAATGTGAGATTTCCCCATTGCTATTTGGCGAATGGACCAGCAAAGAAAGCGGGGGTGGCAATCTTAATGTCTCAACATTGCGCTTTTTCCCTCACGTCACAATACTGCGACCCGGAGGGGAGAATTCTGATTTTAGTGGGTACTCTTGAAAATAAAGAGGTGACGATAGTTTCCTGCTATGCCCCGAACACCAAGCAACTAGCATTTTGTAGGAAACTCTGTGCTAAGGTACAACAACTGGCCAAGGGCGCTTTACTTCTCATGGGGGACTTTAATTTGACCCTTGACCCTTTGGTTGATAACTCTGGCAAGCGGACCTCACTCTCCAGTCAGCTCCATAGGAATGCGAAGGGCTTCCGCCAGTTATTGGCGGAAAATGATCTTTTAGACCTATGGCGCGTTAAACACCCAATGGACAGGGACTACACATTTTATTCTCCAGTACATGCCTCTTATTCCAGAATAGACCTTGCTTTAGCGGATAAATGGACTCTACAGTCCATCCGTAAAATTTCCATTCTCCCCATGTCCTGGTTGGATCACTCCCCACTATTCATCGAATGGGATATTGGTAATAGAAAGACTACCCCGGCCCCCTGGCGCTTAGGTAAACAAAGTCTCCTTCTGCCAGAGACTAAGCAGGCTATCCAAACCACTATGGATTATTACCTCTCTGAGAACTCTCCTCGGGAGACATCCATCTTTACATTCTGGTGTGCCCTCAAAGCAGTAACACGAGGGAGAGATTCAAACAGCGGCTAAACTTAAAAGGGAATATCGTAAAAAATGTGAACAAGCTGAGCTTGCAGTCGCTTCCCTGGAGAGTGCTCACAAGACACACCCACATGATAAAACCCTCCTTAGATCATTGCAGGAAGCCAGAGAGGCAGTAAACGTTTTCTATTTAGCGGAAGTCCAACGCAACCTACATAGACTGAATCAAAAATTCTATGTTTATGGTAACCGGGCTGGTAGACTGCTGGCAAGGAAGCTGAGAGGCAGGAAAGCTAAAGAAAAAATCAGGATTTTGTACTTACCGATAAATCCCTTTCTCCGATTCCACAGGGGCCACTGGAGCGTAGTTACAATGGGGAGATAGTAGGCAGTAATTGGGAGCTGGCACTTTAAAACTCTCACACTGTGGCTAGCTCCTCCCCTACTATCTTCCCTCCAAGCCAGTCTACGTAAAACTGTGCCCGAGGAGAGCTGGAATAAACAAAACCTTAAGGTAGAGGAGGTTAATGACGCCCTGTAAACCAGGATAACACAACCCAACCCTGGAACAGAACCTAACAAACAACAGGCTAGCCCAAACTCAACCAGCAGTCATATGGTGATCTGCAAACCGTTAAGCAAAAAACAAGGAGGAACAGCGCTGGGTGGGCGTCCAGTGGCCCCTGTGGAATCGGAGAAAGGGATTTATCGGTAAGTACCAAAATCCTGATTTCTCCTTCATCCACTAGGGGCCACTGGAGCGAAGTTACAATGGGGACGTCCCAGAGCTCCCAAAACGGGTGGGAGAGCGCTGAGAGTCCTGTAAAACCGCTCGGCCAAACTGTGATGCAGAGGCCGCAAAAGTGTCAAACTTATAAAATTTGACAAAACGAATGTCGGTCCGACCAAGTAGCCGCCCGACAAAGTATTCATGGAGACCCCACGGGCAGCCGCCCATGAAGGTTCCACAACTCGCTTAGAGTGCGCTGAAATGGAAAACGGAGGCTCCCGAGCAACCGCCAAGAAGACTGTCTGATGGTTAGATGTATCCAACGGCCCAGGGTATGCTGGGACCCCGGCTATTTAGTACGGGAGCATCGTACAGAAGAGGGAAGAAAAACTTCGTCGAATAGCCTAAGATCTCTGTAGAGAGAGTCGGTGAGCCCTGACAACCTTCAAAGAGGGCCGAAAACACTGGGGTCAGATTTATAGGAAAACGGACATCCCCTCTGGAAGAAACGACCGCTGAGTCTGAAGCTCAGCCGGGGGAGTTGCCAATAGAGTACTCCCTGAAAGAGAGCCCGAACTTAAGGCCGGCAGGCTGATCTCTTTTGGAAGAAAACCGAAAGGTTAGAGACCTAGATTTCAGGTCAATGTATTTTGAAGCGCAGCCGAGCAAAACTTCCCAGAGAAACCAAAGATGACGGCTGAATGGTAACTGAAAGAAGGGGAAAACCCCTGTTATCCTCACTATGCCCTATAAAGTTTTCCAAAAGTGGCAAAAGCGAGAAGAGGTAACAGACTTCTGAAATCGGGGCCCAGTAGGCATAACCGAACTAGGGAACTCCTCCCTTCTGAGGTCTCGTGAACAGTCACACGGTTAAACGAAACCAGTTTAAGATGAACAAAGAAAAGGACCCTGTTGAAGTAGACAGTCTAGTCGAGGTAGGAGCCAAGGCTCCTGTACTGACAACAGGTGTAGCTGTATCTTCAAGTCATGCGCGGCCCAACCGGAGCCACCGAGAGGACTAGCGCGCATATTCCCGTCCTGTGTTATTGAAGTGAGGTATGAACAAACAAAGGAGGCAGGATAGAAAAACCCGAAACTCCAAGGAGCCCTGAGGGCATCTTCTGCTACTACCGCCAGAGCTCACGTCCGAGAGTAGTAAAGGGTTAAAGAGTCAGACAGAACGCCCTGAGGTCGATCCGAAATCTCCGCCAACAGCGGACCAGCTGAGAAAACTCCGGGAAATGTCCCCTCACCCGGGAGTCTGACCTGGCGGCTTGACCTGGAAAGAAGATTGTTGTCCTTCGCTCAGAGGGGAGTGTAGGCGACAACTCATTGCGTCGCAACCTGACTTAAGAAATAGAGTACCTGGTGCCGAGGAAGGAAAAATCCTCTGACGGACCGTGTTGAGAAAAGTCTACGAGGAGCATAAATTGGATCCATGTCGAACCAGAAGCTCCTGGATCCTCCGGAAACTCAGAAGCCACCTAATGTACAGAGTGGGATTGTAGCAGTAGATTGTCCCATTAGGGAACAAACGTCACTTCCTTCCCTTGAAAAAGAGTTATTCTGTGATCTTCCTGAACCCTGTGGGAGCGGAAGAGAGACTGAATGGAAAGGACTGACAGTGAAAATGAGTATCCTGTAATGCGAATCTGAGAAAAGCCCGATGAGGAAACCCAACGGAAATCAGTAAACAGGCATCCCTGAAGATAAGGGACGCGTAAAACCCTTTAAACTAGCAATCACAGACTGAAAGGATTCTAAGGACAAAATAGGCCTGGTCGAGCCAACTGGCTTCGGAACGAAAAGAAAACAAAGGCCTGAAAACTGTCCCGATTCAAATGATATGTGAAAAACAGGGATCAACACCCTTTGCGGTTAGAAGCATGTGGAGCGCCGCCTGCATTATGACTCTCTTGTCCTTGCAAATCGGCTGACCCATGCCGAAGGACTCCTGAGACGGCTGTACTCCAAAATCTAGTCTGTAACCGCCCAAGCCTTCTCAGTTCTCCCCGTAGGACCACCGACCTGCGGCTACCCTGGGACCCTCCAGGTGGTAGGAAGGTCTAACCTGTAGTGGGTGTATAGGATGACCTAAAATCAGACTGGACCGAGGATGCTGAGCCTCTGCTTCAGCCTGTCACCCTGAGATCCCCTGGCGACGGAGATATCGCCCGTGTGGAGTCGGAAGCCTGAAAGGGTACGGAAAGATCTAAAGGAAAGACCGGTAAAGGTCCGTCTTGGAGCTGAGGCAGTAGTAGAAGAAAGAAAAGTGGACTTACCTCCAATGGTTCAAGAAATCCTGCAGAAAGTTCCTTCCCCTGAACCATCTGCCCCATAGGATTTCATGTTCACCCGTCACTGTCGCAGCCCCAGAGGTCGTCGGGTTAAGACAGCCCAAGCGAAAATGCAGGTTCCGTGTCTACAGACGTGGAGACCTCAAAAGACCATAAAAGCAGAATCCTGATTCTGATCTGTCCCAAAGTATCAATTGATCCTGATGCGAAATATCCTGTATCCTAGAGGACAATTGTTCCACAACCTACCTGCTCCGGACAAGGTAGAACCCCCCTGCCGTATATGTCGATGGATACCTGAGCAATGTTGCCTCAGGAAAATGGCAGCTTGTTAGACCGGTGATACATTGAGGGGTATACCTGGAGAGGTTCTGATGCCATTTCCTTCCGTCTGCGGGGAAAGGATAGGAAAACCAACATTGTTTGATACCTGAAATTTTGTATTCGGGTGTCTGCAAGCCGCCTACCGGAGCCTGCCCAGCCCATCCGAAACTGGACCATTTCGTCATCGGCGTCGAACCCTGATGGACCTGACGTGTCCGCCTCCCTTACCTGCAGTATCAGACGAACTGCTGTATAATGCACCTGGATATTCTGAGACACAGGTTCAGACTGCACCGAAACCAGACATCCTCCGTATCCTGGACATCTTTCGCCTCCTCCCAGAGAGGCCTTTCCACTGCTGAGTCGTGTAACATGGAAGGCTATCAAGGTTCATTTAGAAACCTGGAGAGGGGAAATGACGTACAAGGTCTCTGGTTAACAGTGACATTACCTGTATAATCTGAGCTGTTCAAACAGGAGTGTCCTGCAGGTGCGTGGAGGGCTAAGCAGATGGCTCCACTGCATACTTCACACCTAAGAGGGAATTCTTTTTGACTATCCCAGGTGAGACAAACGAAAGGAGAAAAGTTGGGTTAAATAAACAGAGCCATATGTAGGGTCTGCACTATAACGTGTAGTGACCGACACGATTCATTTTTGTTGGGATTCAAACCCATTACTAGCATACTGAGTCGCAGCGCGATTTGTATAAATCTCTGGTCTCAACAGGATTCGAACACAGGACGCATGCATTGCAAGCGGACACTGTAACCATTATACTACTGCTGACCACTCTGTGGAGGTACTTGAACCCAGGCCTCTTTGGTTGGGTGTTTAGGGGATTAGTGTGCTGAGCACACTGTCTCATATATACACATTCCCCAAATTACCAATAGCATTAGTACCTAGTGACACCAAGGAATAATAAAGGGAAGGCATCCCCCGCCCTGTATGTAGTGTACCGCTAATCTAGGTGCACCAGATGTTTTCGGTATGTTGTTATTATAAAACATTGCGGAAGTGATTTTACCTCCTATATATGGCATTGTATGCATATATATACATATATACACACACGCACTCACCAGTGAACCCAACAGGGTAGATAAATACTGTCTATGTGAAATACTGTAGGGTAAATAAATATTGCATACCAGATTTTAATCATTAAGGTCCCAGCTCCTGTAATAGAGCAGGCTCCCTGATCTACAGCCTCTATGAAATGCCTGGCAGAGGTCTCCCCTGCAGGGAGGAATGTAGCCAAGGTGAGACAAAATAAATATGTCAGCCTGCACAGAAAAACTAAAATCCCCCTAAGACAGGCTATGTTGCCTGACCATGAGCACTGGGAACCGCCGCCGGGAGCCCTGCTGAGCAAAGCGGGAACAAGCTTTACCCCCACCGTTACCTGCTAAATAACTTCCTTGCAGTGTGTAAGCGCTGCTGTAACAGAGAGCGGAAGATGCTGTATCGGCCGGGGAGCGGAGGTGCTGTAGCGGCCGGGGAAGGACCTGTACGCGCTGCTGCAGCGGCCGGGGAGCGGAGGTGCCGTAGCGGCCGGGGGGCGGAGAGCGCTGAGCCCGCCGTACAGAGCGGGAGTTAGCTCCGCCCCTCCCGCTTCGGCGCCAAATTTAAAACTGAAACCCGCTGTGATCACTAAGCGGGAAGCGTCCTGTATCTCCTCGGCCGCCTGTATGCTGCGGCCGGGGAGCGGAGAGCGCCTAGCCCGCCGTACAGAGCGGAGTTAGCTCCGCCCCCTCCCATTCAAATCTTTAAAACCCGTGCAGTGTAAAAATAAGCGGGATGTATCACTCGGCTGCCTGTATACTGCAGCCGGGGAGTGGAGAGCGCTGAGCCCGCAGAGCGGGCTGAAGCTCCCACTAATGTTGTAAAATATCAAGTGCACATCTGATACCCTCCAGCCTGTCTATGACTGGGGAGTATAGGGGAGCCATCCAACCACCACATAATGCACCCACGAAAAACTGACAGTATAAAATAATAAATCAGTCTGGAGGAGGGGGGAGATTGTACTCACCGCTGTCCTGTAGTTCCGTCAGGCGTCCTTGACAGAACGGCCCCGACACGCGCCGCACGCAGCGGTGTCCGGCCCCTTTTTAGACTTACCGCTCTGGTGGAGCGGCCCCGACACGCGCCGCACGCAGCGGTGTCCTCACTTATACTCACCGCTGCCATGCTGCCGGAATCTTCTGCTGGTGGAGCGGCCCCGACACGCGCCGCACGCAGCGGTGTCCGGCCAACTCAGGAGAGCTCAGTGTCTCCCTCAGCCGGGGCCCATCCCGAGCCGCACGCAGCTGCGATGGGACCCCGCCGGCAGCTCCCGCGGTGCAGACTGGCAGTGGCAGAGCTGCCAGTCTGTGTGTGTAAGAAAGAAAAATGAAAAGAAAAAAGAAAAATGTCTTCAGCTAAACCCAAGTGAACCAGCTCACATCGGGCACTAACTAAGACTGGCTTGGAGGGAAGATAGTAGGGGAGGAGCTAGCCACAGTGTGAGAGTTTTAAAGTGCCAGCTCCCAATTACTGCCTACTATCTCCCCATTGTAACTACGCTCCAGTGGCCCCTAGTGGATGAAGGAGAAATTCACATTATCCACTCGGATAGGGATAAAAGAGTCTATGATCCTGACGAAATTGCAAACGTTTTTGCATCTTACTACGCCAAACTATATAACTTGAAGGAGGATTCCTCCACCTTCCAACCTACAGGCACGGATGTTCAGAATTTTCTGGACAAATTTCCTCTCCCTTCGCTGTCACCGGAGTCTTGTAGCTCTCTTAGTGTGCCTTGGACTCTAGCAGAAGTCGAAAAAGCTATTGACTCCCTCCCAGCAGAAAAGGCCCCGGGACCCGATGGTTATCCTTCTGGTTTCTATAAATCCTTTAAGGAGAGTTTGGCTCCGGTGCTCCTATCGGTGTTTAATGAAGCCACAGAAGTTGGGCGCTTCCCCAAAGAAATGCTGGAAGCTCAGATCATCACCATCCCCAAACCGGGGAAAACTCCCACCTCAGTCCAAAATTTTAGACCAATTGCTCTATTAAATACGGGTTTAAAACTCTATGCCAAATTAATTGCCAACCGTATCAGTCCCCTGCTCCCCTCTCTGATCAACCCTGATCAAGTGGGCTTCGTCTTAAACAGACAGGCCCCAGATAATACGCGAAGGGTGATTAATGTCATTGAACATTCTGCCTGTAGAAAAGAACCCCTCCTAGTTTTGTCTCTGGATGCCGAAAAGGCGTTCGATAGGTTAAACTGGGACTTTATGAGATTGACTCTGGCCAAATTTGGATTCTCTGGTAGGATCTTAGACTCTATCCTGGCTCTCTATTCCACGCCCTGTGCGAGGGTCTTTGTTAATGGATGTCTTTCTTCACCCTTTAATATCTCTAATGGCACTCGTCAGGGCTGCCCATTATCTCCTATTTTGCGTTGGCGATAGAACCCCTGGCTGCTTGCATTAGATCCCGGGACTCGATTAGTGGCCCTGTTATAGGGGGTATTTCCCACAAAATCAGCTTATTTGCGGACAATATTTTGTTATGTCTTTCTGATACTGAGACTTCCTTGCCAGTACTACATGCCGTTCTTCAAGACTATTCGGATGTTTCCTATTACAAATTAAATACAGGTTGAGTATCCCATATCCAAATATTCCGAAATACGGAATATTCCGAAATACGGACTTTTTTGAGTGAGAGTGAGATAATGAAACCTTTGTTTTTTGATGGCTCAATGTACACAAACTTTGTTTAATACACACAGTTATTAAAAATATTGTATTAAATGACCATCAGGCTGTGTGTATAAGGTGTATATGAAACATAAATGAATTGTGTGAATGTAGATACACTTTGTTCAATGCACAAAGTTACAAAAAATATTGGCTAAAATTACATTCCGGCTGTGTGTATAAGGTGTATATGTAACATAAATGCATTCTGTGCTTAGATTTAGGTCCCATCACCATGATATCTCATTATGGGATGCAATTATTCCAAAATACGGAAAAATCCGATATCCAAAATACCTCTGGTCCCAAGCATTTTGGATAAGGGATACTCAACCTGTACTAATAAAACTGAGGCCCTCCCACTCAATATATCTCCGACTGTGGTCTCTGGGTTAAAGGAATCGTACAAATATGCCTGGAAATCCTGCTCCTTGAGATATCTGGGGATTAACTTGTCCAGTGAAGATAATTTAATTGAATGTAATTATGCCCCATTATTGAAAGCCTTTACGGAGCTGACTGGGAAGTGGATGCTGCAGGAGGTATCTTGGCTGCGTAGGATTGCTGCTGCCAAGATGGTCTTATTGCCGAAATTAATGTATCTGTTTCGCGCCATACCAAGACCCCTTCCCAGACTCTTCTATAATAAATTTAACCAGGTCCTGATTAGATACGTGTGGGGAGGCTCTAGGCCAAAAATTGCTAAAAAGATTCTTATTCTGCCCAAATAATCCGGTGGGGTAGCTTTCCCGGACATAGAAAAATACCATGCTGCTTGTCTGTTAAGTCAGTCCAGGGACTGGTTTGACACCTCGAGCATGAAACCGTGGGTCACTCTGGAAGCTTCTTATTTGAATACTGCTACTCTTTCTGATCTGTTTTGGTTGCCACCCTCTGCTGCCCAAAGTAGGTCCAGATCTTGCAAGTCTATTAAAACAACCCTAGATTCATGGCATAAACTAGTGTCCTCTTCGGAAGAGATTAAATTGCCGTCTCCCTGTCTGTCGATATCTGCTCTTATGTCCTTGATTCCTAATATTACCCTGGAAGAATGGATTCGGAGGGGCCTCTCCACGGTAGGCGATTTTTTTTATAGGTGACGTCTTGATGTCCTTTTCTCAAATACAAGAGAGATTTGGGATTCGGACTCAAGACTTTTTCAAATATTTGCAGGTGAGAAGCTGGTTACACTCACAGGCTTTACATCTTCACAAACCTTCTTTTCCGGCTTACATTAAAAGCCGTCTGGAGACATCCTCACATAAAGGTGGGATTACGTGGTGGTATCATTTTCAACTGACTAACAGCACACAATCTAAATTCAAAGCTCAGATTTTATGGGAAAGAGATTTGAATAGATCCTTTACTGATGCAGACTGGGACAGTATATTTAGGTCTTGTTTTAAAGTTTCCAAATGTATTAACCACTCTGAAATGTTCTTCAAGCTTATACAGAGGGCCTACTTCACCCCTGAAAGACAAAATAGGATCTGGCCTTCCCAATCTAAATTATGTTGGCGGAAATGTGGCTCAACGGGGGATATCTTTCATATTTTCTGGGCGTGCCCACTGATACAACCACTCTGGAGAGAAGTTTTCAATATGATTAGCATGATTTTAGGATTCACTATCCCCCTGGACCCAGCTTTAGCATTATTGCATTTGTTCGTAGACCACCTTTCTACAGGTGATCGCTACGTCTTGGGGCATATTTTGATAGCCACTAAAGCTGCTATAGCCCAATTGTGGAAATCTGAGAATCTTCCCTCTTTAGCGTTTATTCAAAATAAGATTCACAAACATTTTATTTTTGAAACAGCGGAAGCTAAATACTCTTCCTCAGCTAATTCTATTCACCTGAAATGGTTAGGTTGGTCCGACTATAGGGGGAGAGAAGGCAGGCTAACCGTCTATAGCTCTCCAATTGCTTTATCTGTGCTTCACCCCACCTAGATTGACCTCTATAAGAATGTTGTGATATCAGACGTTTCTTAGTTAGTTATTTTTTTTTTTTTTTTTTTTGTGTTTGTTCGTGCTAAGCCTCTTTTTTGTGTTTCTTCTTTTTGATTCTGAACACCTAATGTAACCAACTGTATATCCATTCAACTGTGCGTTACAAGTGCTTTGATTATGGTAACCATTCCGGACTCCCCCTATGTTCCCCTTTTCTCTTTTTTCTGTTCCCCATTTCTGTGTGAAAAATCTTCAATAAAAATTCTAATGTTTAAAAAAAAAAAAAGGGGACGCTGTCTGCCGTAGTGTGTAAAAAAAGGGGGACGCCGTCTGCCGTAATGTGTACAAAAGGGGACGCTGTCTGCCGTAATGTGTAAAAAGGGAACGCTGTCTGCTGTAATGTGTAAAAAGGGCACTCTGCCGTAATGTGTAAAAAAGGGGACGCTGTCTGCCATAATGTGTAAAAAGGGGGACGCTGTCTGCCATAATGTGTAAAAAGGGGGACGCTGTCTGCCATAATGTGTAAAAAGGGGGACGCTGTCTGCTGTAATGTGTAAAAAGGGGGATGCTGTCTACCGTAATGTGTAAAAAAGGGGGACGCTGTCTGCCGTAATGTGTAAAAAGGGGATGCTGTCTGCCGCAATGTGTAAAAAGGGGACTCTGCCGTAATGTGTAAAAAGGGGACGCTGTCTGACGTAATGTGTAAAAAGGGGGATGCTGTCTGCGGTAATGTGTAAAAAAGGGGGATGCTGTCTGCCGCAATGTGTAAAAAGGGGGACGCTGTCTGCCGCAATGTGTAAAAAGGGAACTCTGTCTGCCGTAATATGTAAAAAAGGGGACGCTGTCTGCCATAATGTGTAAAAAAGGGGACGCTGTCTGCCGTAATGTGTAAAATGGGGACGCTGTCTGCCGTAATGTGTAAAAAGGGGGACTGTTTGCTGTAATGTGTAAAAGGGGCTCTACCTGGTGTAGTGGCGCTACTGTGCAGCGTAATTTGAATAATGGAGACTACTGTGCACCAGAGTATGATTTGGTATTATTTTGTGGCCACGCCCATTCCCCATGAAGCCACGACCCTATTTATTTTTGCACGCCTACGGCGCGCACGGCCCCTATCTTACATGGGGGGGCGCCAATGCCGTTTCTTGCACACAGCGCTAAAATGCCTAGTTACGGCACTGCATAGGTCCATATGTACATATTCCCTGAATTTCATGTTTGAGGAAGGGCGTTTCCATGGTTATTGTGAACCTCCTAATGTGAGGAATAAACAAGAGGCAGATTAGGAAATAACTTGCAACCAGCGAGCTTGGAGTTAGTGAGCAATATGTCACACAGGATAACAGGGAAAGTACTCGGTGCTCTCTAGCCATGTTGACTTTTAGGAAGCAAGAACGTAAATTAAAAGGTATCTTGAAGACAGTGAGTAACATGAGCCAGAGATGATAGATATGTGAAAATGAAGAGGTAGCTTTATGCAAAGAAAGAAACAAACGCTGAGTGTTAAGCTGGGTACACACTAGATGATGTACCCAGCAGACGGGATGACCGATGTAACGATACATCTGCCGTCCCATATACACTAGCCAATGTAATTAATGACGGAAACGATCCTTTGCTCTGTCCTTCTACTCTGCATGGTCTGCATGGCGTGGCAAACGATATCTTCTGATCTGACAGCACTGTGAGGAACGACTCACAGGAGCGAGTGATAGTTTGTACACATTGGACGATATGTACAATTGATCGCTCCAAGTCGACTCAAAAGGAAAAATCGTCCAGTTATTTTTCAATAGGAAACTATGGACATAGGGAGGAATTCAATTAGTGGTAGGGTTTGCCCTGTGCTAATTGCCGGCGCCAGACTTATTCAATTAGTGGGTTTTACCTTGCGCGTGAGGCAACCGGGGATCGCGTGCAAACTGAATGTAAAGTACGCGTAAAAACTCGCAAAATCAGGTCGCATGCAGGGAAAAAAAAATACTGATTACACAGTTTATGTGGAATCAATGGGTTTCCGTGAGTGAATCCCAATTTTGCGGCACGGGAAAAAGGTTATTTTATTGATTAGCCTTTCCCCACAGCCCAGGGATTATTGCCAGCAATTAGTTGCAGGGCAAACCCAGTGGCTAACTGAATACCCCCACAGGGGGAAATTTAACGTGGGCTAACTGATCCCCCGGGACTATTCAATTAGTCCCGAATGCAGTCTTCAGTTAACAGGGATTTCTTTTATGGTCTGAGCAGACCTGGAAAGAAATCCCCGATAAATAACCTGTTATTAGGTGCCTGAACCATGTTTACACATAGGTTTGGGAATTTATCCCGGATTCTATGTGTTAACGCCAGATAACAGGGTAATTTACTGGGCAAAAAATAAGGGCTCTAATGGAATAGCCCTGGATGTTAAAGCCAGTTCGGCTAATTTACTAACTACTGTACAAAATATGCCTATGCACAGTAAATTTACTCAGACACAAGCACATCCCAGTTTTCTTTTGGGAGCTGCACCCATAAAAAATAAGAATTTACTCACCGGTAATTCTATTTCTCGTAGTCCGTAGTGGATGCTGGGGACTCCGTAAGGACCATGGGGAACAGACGGCTCCGCAGGAGACTGGGCACATCTAAGAAAGATTTAGGACTATCTGGTGTGCACTGGCTCCTCCCCCCATGACCCTCCTCCAAGCCTCAGTTAGGAACTGTGCCCGGAAGAGCTGACACAATAAGGAAGGATTTTTGAATCCCGGGTAAGACTCATACCAGCCACACCAATCACACCATATAACACGTGATAGGAACCCCAGTTAGCAGTATGATAACAAAAGGAGCCTCTGAAGAGATGGCTCACAACAAAACCCGATTTTTGTAACAATAACGATGTACAGGTATTGCAGACAATCCGCACTTGGGATGGGCGCCCAGCATCCACTACGGACTACGAGAAATAGAATTACCGGTGAGTAAATTCTTATTTTCTCTGACGTCCTAGTGGATGCTGGGGACTCCGTAAGGACCATGGGGATTATACCAAAGCTCCCAAACGGGCGGGAGAGTGCGGATGACTCTGCAGCACCGAATGAGAGAATTCCAGGTCCTCCTCAGCCAGGGTATCAAATTTGTAGAATTTTGCAAATGTGTTTGCCCCCGACCAAGTAGCTGCTCGGCAAAGTTGTAAAGCCGAGACCCCTCGGGCAGCCGCCCAAGATGAGCCCACCTTCCGTGTGGAATGGGCTTTTACAGATTTAGGCTGCGGTAAGCCTACCGCAGAATGCGCCAGCTGAATAGTGCTACAAATCCAGCGCGCAATAGTCTGCTTAGAAGCAGGAGCACCCAGCTTGTTGGGTGCATACAGGATAAACAGCGAGTCAGTCTTTCTGACTCCAGCCGTCCTGGAATATAAATTTTTAGGGCCCTGACTACGTCCAGCAACTTGGAATCCTCCAAGTCCCTAGTAGCCGCAGGCACCACAATAGGTTGGTTCAAGTGAAAAGCTGAGACCACCTTTGGGAGAAACTGAGGACGAGTCCTCAATTCTGCCCTATCCATATGGAAAATCAGATAAGGGCTTTTACAAGACAAAGCCGCCAATTCTGAAACCCGCCTGGCCGACGCCAAGGCCAACAGCATGACCACTTTCCACGTGAGATATTTTAAATCCACAGTCTTAAGTGGTTCGAACCAATGTGATTTCAGGAATGCCAAAACCACATTGAGATCCCAAGGTGCCACTGGGGGCACAAAAGGAGGCTGAATATGCAGTACTCCTTTGACAAAAGTCTGAACTTCGGGTAGTGAAGCCAGTTCTTTTTGGAAGAAAATCGACAGAGCCGAAATCTGGACCTTTATGGACCCCAATTTGAGGCCCAACGTCACCCCTGCTTGCAGGAAGTGCAGGAATCGACCCAGTTGAAATTCCTCCGTCGGGGCCTTCATGGCCTCACACCAAGCAACATATTTTCGCCAAATGCGGTGATAATGTCTTGCGGTGACATCCTTCCTGGCTTTGATCAGGGTAGGGATGACTTCCTCCGGAATACCCTTTTCCTTCAGGATCCGGTGTTCAACCGCCATGCCGTCAAACGCAGCCGCGGTAAGTCTTGGAACAGACAGGGTCCCTGCTGCAGCAGGTCTTGTCTGAGCGGCAGAGGCCAGGGGTCCTCTGTAAGCATCTCTTGAAGTTCCGGGTACCAAGCTCTTCTTGGCCAATCCGGAACCACGAGTATGGTTTTCACTCCTCGCCTTCTTATTATTCTCAGTACCTTGGGTATGAGAGGTAGAGGAGGAAACACATAAACCGACTGGTACACCCACGGTGTCACTAGAGCGTCCACCGCTATCGCCTGAGGGTCTCTTGACCGGGCGCAATATCTTTTCAACTTCTTGTTGAGACGGGACGCCATCATGTCTACCTGTGGTTTTTCCCACCGGTTGACCAGCATTTGGAAGACTTCTGGATGAAGTCCCCATTCTCCCGGGTGGAGGTCGTGCCTGCTGAGGAAGTCTGCTTCCCAGTTGTCCACTCCCGGAATGAACACTGCCGTCAGTGCTAACACATGATTCTATGCCCATCTGAGAATCCTTGTGGCTTCTGCCATCGCCATCCTGCTTCTCGTGCCGCCCTGTCTGTTTACATGGGCGACCGCCGTGATGTTGTCTGACTGGATCAGTACCGGCTGGTTTTGAAGCAGGGGTCTTGCCTGGCTTAGGGCATTGTAAATGGCCCTTAGCTCCAGGATATTTATGTGAAGAGAAATCTCCTGATTTGACCACAGTCCTTGGAAATTTCTTCCCTTTGTGACTGCCCCCCAGCCCCGAAGGCTGGCATCCGTGGTCAACAGGACCCAGTCCTGTATTCCGAATCTGCGGCCCTCTAGTAGATGAGCCCTCTGCAGCCACCACAGCAGCGACACCCTGGTTCTGGCCGATAGGGTTATCCGCTGTTGCATCTGGAGATGGGACCCGGACCATTTGTCCAACAGGTCCCACTGGAACGTCCTTGCGTGGAACCTTCCGAATGGAATTGCTTCGTACGAAGCTACCATTTTTCCCAGGACTCGTGTGCATTGATGTACCGACACTTTTCCTGGTTTTAGGATGTCTCTGACCAGAGATGACAATTCCTCGGCTTTTTCCAGTGGAAGAAACACTCTTTTCTGGTCTGTGTCCAGAATCATTCCGAGGAACAGAAGACGTGTCGTCGGGACCAGCTGTGACTTTGGAATGTTTAGAATCCAGCCGTGCTGTTGTAGCACTTCCTGAGAAAGTGCCACCCCCACTATCAACTGTTCTTTGGACCTCGCCTTTATCAGGAGATCGTCCAAGTACGGGATAATTAAAACTCCCTTCTTGCGAAGGAGTATCATCATTTCGGCCATTACCTTGGTAAAGACCCTCGGTGCCGTGGATAACCCGAACGGCAGCGTCTGGAACTGATAGTGACAGTCCTGTACCACAAATCTGAGGTACTCCTGGTGCGGAGGTTAAATGGGGACATGCAGGTACGCATCCTTGATGTCCAGGGATACCATGTAATCCCCCTCCTCCAGGCTCGCAATAACCGCCCTGAGCGATTCCATCTTGAACTTGAACCTTTTGATATAAGTGTTCAAGGTTTTTAAATTTAAGATGGGTCTCACCGAACCATCCGGTTTCGGTACCACAAACATTGTGGAGTAGTAACCCTTTCCTTGCTGAAGGAGGGGTACCTTGACGATCACTTTCTGTGAATACAGTTTTTGAATAGCCACCAACACTGCCTCCCTGGCAGAGGGAGTTGCCGGCAAGGCAGATTTTAGGAAACGGCGGGGGGGAGACGTCTCGAATTCCAGCCTGTACCCCTGAGATACTACTTGAAGGACCCAGGGATCCACTTGTGAGAGAGCCCACTGTGCGCTGAAAAACCTGAGATGTGCCCCCACCGTTCCCGATTCCGCCTGAGCAGCCCCAGCGTCATGCTGTGGACTTACCGGACGCAGGGGAGGACTTCTGCTCCTGGGAACTAGCTGTGTGCTGCAGCTTTTTCCCCCTTCCTCTGCCCCTCGGCAGAAAGGATGAGCCTCTAGCCCGCTTATTTTTCTGGGGCCGAAAGGACTGTACCTGATAATACGGTGCTTTCTTTTGCTGTGGGGTAGCCTGTGGCAAAAAAGTCGATTTCCCAGCAGTAGCTGTGGAAACGAGGTCTGAAAGACCTTCCCCAAAAAGTTCCACCCCCTTATAGGGTAAAACTTCCATGTGCCGCTTGGAGTCGGCATCACCTGACCATTGCCTAGTCCATAACCCCCGTCTGGCGGCAATGGACATAGCGCTTATTTTTGATGCCAGCCGGCAAATATCCCTCTGTGCATCACGCATGTATAAGACCGCGTCTTTAATATGGTCAATCGTAAGCAAAATATTGTCCCTATCCATGGTATCAATGTTTTCCGACAGGGAGTCTGACCACGCAGCAGCAGCACTGCACATCCAAGCTGATGCAATAGCGGGTCTCAATATAATGCCAGTGTGTGTGTATATAGCTTTTAGGGTACTTTCCAGCTTTCTATCAGCAGGTTCTTTTAGGGCGGCCGTATCCGGAGACGGTAGTGCCACCTTCTTTGATAAGCGTGTCAATGCTTTATCTACCCTAGGGGGTGTTTCCCAGCGTGACCTATCCTCTGGCGGGAAAGGGTACGCAGCCATTAACCGTTTAGAAATGATCAATTTCTTATCTGGGGAAGTCCACGCTTCCTCACACACCTCATTTAATTCGTCAGATGCAGGAAAAACTACTGGTAGTTTTTTCTCACCAAACATAATACCCTTTTTTGTGGTACCTGGGGTATCATCAGAAATGTGTAAAACATTTTTCATAGCCTCAATCATATAACGGGTGGAGCTATTGGAGGGTACACTCGTCTCATCATCGTCGACACTGGAGTCGGTATCCGTGTCGACATCTGTATCTGTCATCTGAGGTAGCGTGCGTTTTATAGCCCCTGATGACATTTGAGACGCTTGGACAGGCACAAGCTGAGTAGCCGGCTGTCCTATGTCGTCAAACCTTTTATGTAAGGAGCTGACACTGTCACGTAATTCCTTCCATAAGTCCATCCACACTGGTGTCGACCCCGCAGGGGGTGACATCACATTCACAGGCATTTGCTCCGCCTCCACATCATTATCCTCATCATACATGTCGACACAGCAGTACCGACACACAGCAGACACACAGGGAATGCTCTTACAGAGGACAGGACCCCACAAAGCCCTTTGGGGAGACAGAGGGAGAGTATGCCAGCACACACCAGGGCGCTATATAACACAGGGATATCACTATACAGAGTGTTTTCCCCTATAGCTGCCTATAATGTATATATATATATATATATATATATATATATATATACTGCGCCTAAATTGTGCCCCCCCTCTCTTTTTTACCCTTTCTGTAGTGCAGGACTGCAGGGGAGAGCCAGGGAGCTTCCTTCCAGCGAAGCTGTGAGGGAATAATGGCGCCAGTGTGCTGAGGGAGTTGGCTCCGCCCCTTTTTTGGCAGGCTTTCTCCCGCTATTTTATCGTTTCTGCCAGGGGTTAATATACACCTATATAGCCTCTGGGGCTATATATGGTGTTAGTTTTGCCAGCCAAGGTGTTATTATTGCTGCTCAGGGCGCCCCCCCCCCAGCGCCCTGCACCCATCAGTGACCGCAGTGTGTGGTGTGCATGAGGAGCAATGGTGCACAGCTGCAGTGCTGTGCGCTACTTTGGAGAAGACAGAAGTCTTCAGCCGCCGATTTTCCGGACCACCTTCTTGTTTCTGGCTCTGTAAGGGGGACGGCGGCGCGGCTCCGGGAACGGACGACGAGGTCGGGTCCTGTGTTCAATCCCTCTGGAGCTAATGGTGTCCAGTAGCTTAAGAAGCCCAAGCTACCACCACTTAGGTAGGTTCGCTTCTTCTCCCCTTAGTCCCTCGTTGCAGTGAGCCTGTTGCTAGCAGGTCTCACTGAAAATAAAAAACCTAAACTATACTTTCTTCTAGGAGCTCAGGAGAGCCCCTAGTGTGCATCCAGCTCAGCCGGGCACAGAAATCTAACTGAGGCTTGGAGGAGGGTCATGGGGGGAGGAGCCAGTGCACACCAGATAGTCCTAAATCTTTCTTAGATGTGCCCAGTCTCCTGCGGAGCCGTCTGTTCCCCATGGTCCTTACGGAGTCCCCAGCATCCACTAGGACGTCAGAGAAATGCTGTGTAACAGCCTTAGTGCAGAATTGCAGGTCCAAATAAAATGGGCATAGTGGAGAAATATAAATGTCACTTCAAAATCCCAGAAACTATCACTTTATGGGCCTGATTCAGGTTTGTATGCTAAGCAAAAAAGCACACAACTTGGTAGAGAGAGAGAGAGTTATATTGTTTCTGTGCAGGGTAAATACTGGCTGCTTTATTTTTACACTGCAAATTACATTGCAGTTTGGACACATCCCACCCAAATCTAACTCTCTCTGCACGTTACATCTGCCCCACCTGAAGTGCAACACAATTTTGCCCAGTTGTGAGCTATGTTGCTTTGCTTACAAACCTGAATCAGGCCCTGTGGACCACTCCCTTCAATACAGTCATGTACTAGGGTCGAACCGTATTTGTGTTGTCTTTACCAGCATATATTTGAATATCTTTATTACACAGGTAATACTGCCCCTATAATGTGCTTCCCAATATATACTGTGCACCTGTAAGGAGCAGTAGTCACCCAGAGTACAGACCTTTGTCTGAGCTGGTACTGCAATAAGGACCTTACTGAGAGAAAAGAAGCTCTACATCCAGCACAAACCATAAAACACCCTGGTAAAGGTGCACGCTACCGCAGAAATATGGCAGGATTTACACACAGAGAAGCAGATGCAGAGTTGTACTTACGCCTATCTGCAGAGGGTGTTTTGCATGAATTGGCATAGTGCACGCTCTGAAAATGGGCACATGTGGGCAGGGCATATACTTTTCGATCACATCTACATTTACAACAGAAGAAGCGGTAATGTGATGGAAGAGAGGTGCTTACACAGGTACAGTATAGTTCAGGAATGGCGTGCTCATGTAAATGTGACCTATGCAGATGAAAGCAATTCTAGGCATGTTTGAATGCACATCTTTTGCAACTAGTATAGCACAGATGCAAGTGCACATGGATATAGATTATTAGAGGCAATCTAGGCACATATAATACACAGTAAGGGGCGCATCTGGAGATGCTAACAGCTCTGCATATGGGCAATCTATGCTTTTATTCTGTGCACGTTTATTTTGAGAAATGTACATCCAATTAACTTTAAAAGAGTTTTGTTTATTCCATCTGTCTGATACAGCAAATAGAATTAATACTGCTATATGTCCAACCATTATTTCTGCAGCTCCTCACAGAGCTTACAAGGGTGGAAGCATTGCTAAACAAAAACAATAACATGGACAGTTCAATAACTGCAGGGGTTCAATACATTGCAGTGCAAGCAATCATTTTCTTGTACAGTATAGGGAGAGCAGAACCCAAATGAGCAGTGTTATATGGGGAAACATGATAAATAAGGAAGCATTATTTACAGTAGGGTCCACTTCATGACATGAGGAAATGAGAGCAGAATGCCACGGCTGGCTGTCATGCTTTACAGTAGCTGTGAGTGGTGGATTATTCATTTCAGTTCTAGGATCACTATAAAACATTTTTGTGGACTGAACCCATATTCATCTAGTTGCTGCCTGCCTTATTTTATTATTTTTATTGATTGGTTATAAGCTCTCATTTGATGATAGCAAATTTAAAAGAGTAATAAAAAGTCACTAACTATAAAATATTTTTATTTTTAATTATGTATACATATTTACTTATACCCCTTTCACACCGCACAAACAACCCAGTATTGACCCGGCATATTGCCGGGTCGACACGGATCGGCGTGCGGTGTGAAAGGGGCATAGCCGAAATCACGGGTCGCCTGACCCAGCAATTCAACCCGGGAATAAAGCAGTGTTATACCCGGGTTGAATACCGGGTCAGTGGCTGCGTAAATGGGCTCCCGGTCGATGCGTCCCGGGACCCATTTACTACAGCAGGGAGAGGCGACGCGGAGATGATCTCATCTCCCAGCACCGCCTCCACCTCCGCCCCCTGCTGCTATGGCAACCCGCCCGGCATATTGCAGGGTCGGGGAAGCCTGCAGCAGCGGCCAATGCCGGATCCCACCCGGGAAGGACCAGTTTCCAATTCCCGGGTGGGATCCGGCATTGGCGGTGTGAAAAGGGTATTAGTAGGACAGCTTATACCCCTTTCACACCGCAAATATATCCCGGGATATTGTCTGGTCGAGCCAGCTCGACCCGAGTCGAGGTGCAGTCTAAAAGCACCACTTTTGAATATCCCAGGTCGAGTAACCCTGCATTCCAACCCGGTATAAAGGCAATGTTATACAAGGGTTGGACCCAGGTCAATGTGCACTCTAATACCCCTTTTCACATCGCACAAATAACCTGGTATCGACCCGGCATTTTGCTGGGTCGACACAGGTCAGTGTGAAAGCGCCAAGTCCAAATTCCCGGGTTGCCTGACCCGGTAATTCAACCCGGGTTATAAGCAGTGTTATTCCCGGGTTGAATACCGGGTCAGTGGCTGCGTAAACGGATTCCCGGGTCGATGCGACCAGGGACCCGTTTACTAGATAGGGAGAGGCGGCGCGGAGATGAGCTCATCTCCCAGCGCCGCTTTCACACCCCGCCGCTATGGCAACCGACCCAGCATATTGCCGGGTCGGACAGCCAGCCAAAAGGGGTAGGAGAGTCTCCAATGCCGGATCCCACCCAGGAAGGACCCATTTTCAATTCCTGGGTGGGATCCGGCATTGGAGATGTGAAAGGGGTATAAAGTGTCCAACCCGGGTTATTCAACCCTGCATTCATGTAAAAGTGCTGATTGGCTGTTCTATGTGTGCCTTGATGATGTCAGCAGCCTGAAGCCCTGCTACACAGGAGAGAGCATTAAGAATTAGAGCTACTGTATTAAGAATTAGGGGTAAAGCTGAGATTGCTAGGCAGCTTACTACATAACTCCCAATTTATTAAAAGTACAAAGAGGGACCTTGGGGCATGTCCGAAAAGGGGGTGTTGCCCATATGAAAGGGGCATGGCCTCACAGCAGAGCCACAATCGCGAGTCACTCCCCCTTGTACCGTCGCTTTCCGAGCTGCTGGCATGCTCACTCTCCCTTTGTCACCTATGGCAGGAGCCTCCCAACTGCACCCCCCCCCCCATGGGGCACTGCGGCCCGCAGGTGGGACAGCGGGACAGTCCCGCGAAAATCGTATGTTACTGGAACAGTTAAAGATGCAACTGTGTATATAAACATACTGTAGCTCTGGCAGCCACGATTCCTGCAATGCTGTGAGCTGTCCCCACCCTCTCCTTCTTTCCCCTTCTGACACCTCGTCTTTCTGAGCCAAAAAAAGTCCATTTAAAATGACATCCATGGTGTTTTAATTGCTGACCCAGGTTGAGTTAAAAGTAGCCAACCCTTCAATAACCCGGGTTGAAGATGTAGTGTGAAAGGGTCTGACCAGAGTCAGACCCAGATTCAAAATACCGGGTTGGACCCGGGTCTGCAGTGTGAAAGGGGTAGGGACAGTATGGGCATGTTCTACCCATTCACACTCCATTCAAGATGGCATATGGTACAGTACAGTGTACCACGTGCCTAACGGGCAATTCGCCACTGCTCCTAACAAACAGTGAAATTCAGAGCTGGCACTGTCCATCGAGACAAGCACTTGTAGTATTTCTTTAGAATGATTTACACTTCTTATCAATGGATTTGGCTCAAGGCATTTTAGAATATAAGCAGTTGAAAATCACCTAGTGAGTACTTTATTTTTATGTTATTTTTTATTGCACTGTTTAAAGTGCCCAGTCTAGAAAACCAAAAAGGAAATGTAATAACTCTACCCTGCTCTGCAGAATTCAACAACCGCCAAGTCCATAAACAAAAGATCCCTGACTGCACGGGTCACCAGATTCTCCTTTTCAAGAACATCATTTAACATTCTTCAGAGATAAAATTATATTTCTTTAGCAGTGTTTCCTCACCACCAAGGGATCTATTATACTTTACAATGACACATGATTAATAGCCGAGCAATGCTGCTCCTCAGAGACAAAATAGTTTGTGAGGAAGAAGAATAAATGACAGTAATTCTGTACTACACATTTCCATCTTTTTTAGACAGAAAGCAGTTAAAAAATGTCTTTACTTCACCATTTGGAGAATAACACAGAGGGCATTTGTATATTACATCAGAATATTTCAAACATAAATGTTTGAGCCTTTCAGCAGAAATAACCATTGACTTGCAAAGACACATTGCCATGACTTAATGGGCAAGTCTTGGTGATTTATGTTCCCCATAACAAAGCAAACTTACTGTAGATATACAATATTAACTGCAGAAATGTTATTCGTGCCTCCTGTTTAGTACAGTACATCTTTGCCTGTATCTGAGACTGCTGAAGCCACTTGTCACCTATACATTGAGTTCTCCTAAGTTCTGCTGCTCTTGCCTTCCTTGTACATTACCACATACTGGCTGACATTTATAACAATGTGGCTATAGGAGCTACAGCAACACCTCAATCTTACTGTATCAGTATAACAGGAGAATATATCAATAGAGACTGTGGCCCAAATGTACAGAGGGAGCCACGCTAATCGTGGCTCCGTCTGTGCCTGGGTGCGCCTACTGCTGCGTCTGGGGTGCACGCGTCCATGAAGCACATGTGCCCCATTCCCTGAAATGGGAGCATCTCTGTGCGCTCCAGGCGTGACTAGGCGGACGGTTCGCCTAGTCAAGACGGGAGCGCTCGTATGCTATGGAGCTGCACTAGATGAGTGCAGCTCCATCTGTATTAAGCCTTAAAAAGTGATAGAGTGGAGACAGATAATGGGGCAGATGTATTAACCTGGAGATAGGATAAAGAAGTGATAAACCAGTGATAAGCGCAAGGTTATAACGCACCAGCCAATCAGCTCCTAACTGTCATTTTTCAAATCTGTAATGATGCGTTATTGCCTTGCGCTTATCACGTCTTTATCCCTTCTCCAGGTTAATACCTCTGCCCTACAGAGAGTTAAATGACCAGCCAATCAGCTTCGTATCTGCCATGTAACAGGCTGTGTTTGAAAAATGACAGTTAGGAAGCTGATTGGCTGGTCATTTATCCCTCTTCATCAATCTCCATTTTACTACTTTTTAAGGCTTAATACATTTGGGCCAATGTACCTTCAATTATCTAACAGTCAATCAAACTTCCTGGATGAATCCATTCCTCTCCACACAAGACACTGCCCCAATCATATGCAGCCCTATCTTACCTAACATAGGGCCTAATTCAGATTTGTATGCAAAACGATGATTTCTGTACAAATCTGATAGTTTGGGGTCTGTGCATGTGCAGAACGGGTCCTGCGTGATCGCTAGCATTCCCCCTTAGGTGCAGCATGATTGGCATGCTGATGCGTTTGGGGGACAGAGCAGGGATGGTGACAGGGACAGTCCAGAGCCAAGAGTGTACGTCATCAGACGCAGGCTTCCTGGAACCGGCTGAGGGGTACAGAAAGCCAGTCTGAGTAAACTTTGGCTTTCACAGAGTGGGTGAAGGCAGCGACCAGGTAATCCGATGGCACATCTTCAGACGCAGAACTTGGATTGCAGATGCTGGCAGGAGGGGTATATTTCCTACAAAAGCGTCTTGCTGCATTTGAATGTCAGTTGTATGGTATTGCACAGCTTCTTCCTTGTGGCTGTGCAATACCAAACACATCGGAATCAGGCCTTGAATCACAAGAGTGGACAGGTGGCTGCCTCTGCTAAAATCTACACCTGACATCTGTGCTGCTGGGACCATTCTGATAACCCGATGAGCTACAGGTTGTTTGATTTCTGACCAATTTCAAACGACCTGGAAAAGAATGAGCTGAAGACTCAATACAACAAGGTCCTCTGACCCTATAGATAGATATTGAACAAAATGAAATGTGTTGCAATATTCAGCCTGAAATACCCTTCTGCACCTAGGCCTGAATGTCATTTTTACATTTTGTGCTTACATCTTACAAAAAGTAGTAATCAAGCAAATGCTTAATGTCATCCACTTCGTCTGTTTTACCCATTATGCCAGAAAAGTGTATGACCTGACATCTCATGTGAATAAAACTGCACATGCTGTAAGATAAATCACTGAAAGGACAGATGAAGTGTTACCTCAGGTGCAATGTAGTCAGGAGTCCCACAGAAAGTCCGTGTTGTAACTCCGTCCACCATATGCTCTTTACACATTCCAAAATCAGCAATCTTTATGTGACCTTCAGCATCCAACATGACATTGTCCAACTTTAAGTCTCTGTGTGAGGAAGATAACAGATTAAATCAAAATAAACCAATATGCAGCCCATTAATTCAAAGGAAAGAGTGATATCGAAAAAGCATGACAAAAAGTCCTACAGAATTTATAGGCTGTATTGGTCAGAATATTAGTTAATAGTTATTACTTAATTCTATGAAATGCCTTCTTCTGTGTGCACTGTAGATGATAGGGAATCTTTATATACTGAAATATGATATTATGTTAGTACTGTACAGTGCATCTTTCAACAAAATATTATGGGGTATATGCAATTGCGGTCGAATTGCCGCAAATGTCGAAAAACGGGGCATTTTCGACACAAAAAAATGATTCGACAATGCAATACAGTACTTTTCGACAAAAAATCGGACTTTTCAGAATCGCCTTTTTGAAATTCGACAGGTGACAAATTCGACATGTCTGCAATGGTAAAAATGTGGCTTTTCGACAAAAGTATATTCAATTAAAAAATGTCGATTCGACAACAGTGCTTTTCGACAGTAAATTCGTCTATTTCATTCTGCCTCACTTTGCTGGCGGAATCTAATAAAAAAAATTTAAAACATGTTTTTTTTAGTGTTTTTTTTTTATTGCTAATAGCATATCGATTTATATTAGACGGGATTAGGTACTTGGTTTGTCTATTAGGATACACAACTATTATTTATATATTTTTTAAAATAATATTATTTTTTTAACTGACTAAAATTGAGAGAGCATTGTTTTCAGTGGGAAGGGGCGGGAATGGGTTAAAATTCTGAAAAAAAAATGCGTGGGGTCCCCCCCCTCCTAAGCATAACCAGCCTCGGACTCTGAGCCGGTCCTGGTTGTAAAAATACGGGGGAAAAATTGACTGGGGATCCTCCGTATTTTTAGAACCAGCACCGGGCTCTGCGTCCGGTCCTGGTGCAAAAAATACGGGAGACAAAAAGCGTAGGGGTCCCCCGTATTTTTTGAACCAGCATCGGGCTCCACTAGCTGGGGAGATAATGCCACAGCCGGGGGACACTTTTATACCGGTCCCTGCGGCCGTGGCATTAAATACCCAACTAGTCACCCCTGACCGGGGTACCTTGGAGGAGTGGGGACCCCTTAAATCAAGGGGTCCCCCGCTCCAGCCACCCAAGGGCCAGGGGTGAAGCCCGAGGCTGTTCCCCCCATCCAAGGGCTGCGGATGGGGGGCTGATAGCCTTGTGGACACAGTCGGCGTGTGAACATAGGTAAGTATGTGTGTGTCGGCATGTATGTAATAAAGTTTTACTTTCATGGTGTGCGTGTCCTGTTTTTATTTGGGTATTTTTTTTTGCAGAAGAACTACAGGTACCAGCGGGTCCGTTTTACCCCCGCATGCTGGTACTTGTGGTTCTCCAAGTACCAGCTTGCGTGGAAGGCTTGCTGGGACTTGTAGTTATTCTGCAAAAAAACAATATTCTTTGATTTTACACAAGGCTATCAGCCCCCCATCCGCAGCCCTTGGATGGGGGGGGACAGCCTCGGGCTTCACCCCTGGCCCTTGGGTGGCTGGAGGGGGGGGGACCCCTTGATTTAAGGGGTCCCCACTCCTCCAGGGTACCCCGGCCAGGGGTGACTAGTTGGGTATTTAATGCCACGGCCACAGGGACCGGTATAAAAGTGTCCCCCGGCTGTGGCATTATCTCCCCAGCTAGTGGAGCCCGGTGCTGGTTAAAAAATACGGGGGACCCCTACGCTTTTTGTCCCCCCTATTTTTTGCACCAGGACCGGACGCAGAGCCCGGTGCTGGTTCTAAAAATACGGGGGATCCCCAGTCAATTTTTTCCCCATATTTTTACAACCAGGACCGGCTCAAAGAGCCCGAGGCTGGTTATGCTTAGGAGGGGGGACCCCACGCAATTTTTTTCTGTGTTTTTTAACCATTTTTGCGCTGTCGGAAAAGTTGAATCCAGGACGCACTTATCCGTCAATTGGTCCGTTTTTCGGCAGCAGGACTGTCGAATCCGTTTTTTATTGAATATGTCGAATTCCGGCACCCGCCGGCCGGAATTCGACGGTCGAATTGTGTCGAATTAAAAATCGGGCGAAAAAAAGCCGCAATTCGCCCGGAATTGCATATACCCCTAAGTGTTAGATAATTGTATCCCAAACACTACAAGCACAACTCTTCTACATGATTCTACTATTTCAGGTGCCACAATGTCTGTGTTAGTCCCAAAGCCTCAGTTTAATAATCTACAGGAAATACTGTAAGTGTCCTTATTATTGTGTGGAAATTGTATTAGAAGCCTGAACTACACAATTCTGACACTTACTTGCAATAATACACAAAAATAAAACTTTTTACAGTACGTAGTGAATGTCTAGCATGCTCTTCTATTGTCACAGGCAGAAAAAGTCTAGTGACAGGTGACTTTGCTATGGAATTACAGTAAAACCCATGCATATAGGATACACAAAGTACTTCTATTCTATGGCAGGGAGGGGGTTGCATTTAAATACAATAACAAAACCTATTTAATACTGTAGACTCTGTAAAAGAGAAAAAAAGGGCATATACTTCAATGTAACAGCTTAAAGGGCTGTACAGATGTGGACGCTCAGCACACATCTCTCCCCTCACTCAACACATTGCGATGTGCTGAGCGAGGAAGGGGGGGGGGGGAAGGCGGACATGAGGGGCTGCTCATTTCACCCAGCGGTGAAATAAGCGGCCTGCTAGATTGTGCTTGCATGCAGGCCAATCTGGCACCGGCGATAGCGAAGCACGGGACCGCGTATCGCTGTCGCCGGCACCCCTACACACAGAGCGATGTGATCTTAATTTCTAAGCAATCTAGTCAGACTGCTTACAAATTAAGTAAACGTCGCTCCGTGTGTACCCCCCTTAAGAGGACAATTCTATTAGCCATGGTAATGAAATCCCCCAGGACTATTCAACTAGTCCCTGGAGGCAGCTGGCACTTAATGGGGATTTCTTTAAGAAATCCCAGACAAACAGCCCGTTATTGGGTGCACCAACAATGTTAACACATAGGTGGGAATTTATCCCGGATTCTATGTGTTAACCGCCGATAACGTGGTAATTTATCGAATGAGAAAAAAGGGCTCTAATAAAATAACCCTGGGCATTAAAGTCCGAGGATACCAACCTCTTTTCACACCTAGTAAAATACCTGGCCTAACTGAATTCCTCCTTTGTATTATCAGAAAAAGGTTAGGATATTAGTCTAAATGTACCCATCAATAACTTTTTGTCTATGACATCTCACAGACAGAAGTACCACAGTTTGATTCATTTATCTTAGAGTTCCCGTTTTGTGTAGCCTCCCTTCTCTCCTTTTAAGAAAATTGAAAAATGGATACTCTTTGGTTATGCTGTATTTTAAGATGTTGTTCTGTGGGATTCTCCTATATGAATTTCACTACAACTCTTCAATCTATTTGATCTCTGCTTAAAATAAGAATTTACTCACCGGTAATTCTATTTCTCGTAGTCCGTAGTGGATGCTGGGAACTCCGTAAGGACCATGGGGAATAGCGGGCTCCGAAGGAGGCTGGGCACTCTAGAAAGATTTCAGACTACCTGGTGTGCACTGGCTCCTCCCACTATGACCCTCCTCCAAGCCTCAGTTAGGATACTGTGCCCGGACGAGCGTACACAATAAGGAAGGATTTTGAATCCCGGGTAAGACTCATACCAGCCACACCAATCACACCGTACAACTCGTGATATGAAACCCAGTTAACAGTATGAAACAACTGAGCCTCTCAACAGATGGCTCAACAATAACCCGATTTAGTTAACAATAACTATGTACAAGTATTGCAGATAAACCGCACTTGGGATGGGCGCCCAGCATCCACTACGGACTACGAGAAATAGAATTACCGGTGAGTAAATTCTTATTTTCTCTGACGTCCTAGTGGATGCTGGGAACTCCGTAAGGACCATGGGGATTATACCAAAGCTCCCAAACGGGCGGGAGAGTGCGGATGACTCTGCAACACCAAATGAGAGAACTCCAGGTCCTCCTCAGCCAGGGTATCAAATTTATAGAATTTTGCAAACGTGTTTGCCCCTGACCAAGTAGCAGCTCGGCAAAGTTGTAAAGCCGAGACCCCTCAGGCAGCCGCCCAAGATGAGCCCACCTTCCTTGTGGAATGGGCATTGACAGATTTTGGCTGTGGCAGGCCTGCCACAGAATGTGCAAGTTGAATTGTACTACAAATCCAACGAGCAATAGTCTGCTTAGAAGCAGGAGCACCCAGCTTGTTGGGTGCATATAGGATAAACAGCGAGTCAGATTTTCTGACTCCAGCCGTCCTGGAAACATATATTTTCAGGGCCCTGACCACGTCTAACAACTTGGAGTCCTCCAAGTCCCTAGTGGCCGCAGTCACCACAATAGGCTGGTTCAAATGAAACGCTGACACCACCTTAGGGAGAAACTGGGGACGAGTCCTCAATTCTGCCCTATCCATATGGAAAATCAGATAAGGGCTTTTATAAGACAAAGCCGCCAATTCTGATACTCGCCTGGCAGAAGCCAAGGCCAATAACATGACCACCTTCCACGTGAGATATTTCAGATCCACGGTTTTTAGTGGTTCAAACCAATGTGATTTTAAGAAACTCAACACCACGTTGAGATCCCAAGGTGCCACAGGAGGCACATATGGGGGCTGAATATGCAGCACTCCCTTTACAAATGTCTGAACTTCAGGTACTGAAGCTAGTTCTTTCTGAAAGAAAATCGATAGAGCCGAGATCTGTACCTTAATGGAACCCAGTTTTAGGCCCATATTCACTCCTGCTTGCAGGAAATGCAGAAATCGACCTAGTTGAAATTCCTCAGTTGGGGCCTTTTCGGCCTCACACCATGCAACATATTTCCGCCATATGCGGTGATAATGATTTGCTGTAACCTCTTTCCTGGCTTTAATAAGCGTAGAAATGACTTCCTCCGGAATGCCCTTTTCTTTCAGGATCCGGCGTTCAACCGCCATGCCGTCAAACGCAGCCGCGGTAAGTCTTGGAACAGACAGGGCCCCTGCTGTAGCAGGTCTTGTCTTAGCGGCAGAGGCCACGGGTCCTCTGAGATCATCTCTTGAAGTTCCGGGTACCATGTTCTTCTTGGCCAATCCGGAATCACGAGAATTGTGTTTACTCCTCGCTTTCTTATTATTCTCAATACCTTTGGTATGAGAGGCAGCGGAGGGAACACATAAACTGACTGGTACACCCACGGTGTCACCAGAGCGTCCACAGCTATCGCTTGAGGGTCTCTTGACCTGGCGCAATACCTCTCTAGTTTTTTGTTTAGGCGGGACGCCATCATGTCCACCTGTGGACGACCCCACTGATGTACAATCATTTGGAAGACTTCTGGATGAAGTCCCCACTCTCCCGGGTGGAGGTCGTGTCTGCTGAGGAAGTCTGCTTCCCAGTTGTCCACTCCCGGAATGAACACTGCTGACAGTGCTAGTACATGATTTTCCGCCCATCGGAGAATTCTTGTGGCTTCTGTCATTGCCATCCTACTTCTTGTGCCGCCCTGTCGATTCACATGGGCGACTGCCGTGATGTTGTCTGACTGGATCAGCACCGGCTGGTGTAGGAGCAGGGATTTTGCTTGACTTAGGGCATTGTAGATGGCCCTTAGTTCCAGAATATTTATGTGAAGGGAAGTCTCCTGACTTGTCCATAGTCCTTGGAAGTTTCTTCCCTTTGTGACTGCCCCCCAGCCTCGCAGGCTGGCATCCGTGGTCACCAGGACCCAGTCCTGAATGCCGAATCTGCGACCCTCCAGAAGATGAGCACTCTGCAGCTACCACAGAAGAGACACCCTGGTTCTTGCAGACAGGGTTATCAAGCGATGCATCTGAAGATGCGATCCGGACCACTTGTCCAACAGGTCCCACTGAAAAATTCTGGCATGGAACCTGCCGAATGGAATTGCTTCGTAAGAAGCTACATTCTTTCCCAAGACCCGCGTGCAGTGATGCACCGATACCTGTTTTGGTTTCAGGAGGTCTCTGACTAGAGAAGACAACTCCCTGGCTTTCTCCTCCGGGAGAAACACTTTTTTCTGGACTGTGTCCAGAATCATCCCCAGGAACAGTAGACGTGTCGTCGGGACCAGCTGTGACTTTGGGATATTCAGAATCCAGCCGTGCTGGTTCAGCACTTCCTGAGATAGTGCTATTCCCACCAACAACTGTTCATTGGACCGTGCCTTTATTAGGAGATCGTCCAAGTACGGGATAATTAAAACTCCCTTTCTTCGAAGGAGTATCATCATTTCCGCCATAACCTTGGTAAATACCCTTGGTGCCGTGGAGAGTCCAAACGGCAGCGTCTGGAATTGGTAATGGCAATCCTGTACCACCAATCTGAGGTACTCCTGGTAAATGGGGACATGCAGGTAAGCATCCTTGATGTCCAGGAAACCATGTAATCCCCCTCGTCCAGGCTTGCAATAACCGCCCTGAGCGATTCCATCTTGAACTTGAATTTTTTTATGTACATGTTCAAGGATTTCAAATTTAAAATGGGTCTCACCGAACCGTCCGGCTTCGGTACCACAGATAGTGTGGAATAGTAACCCCGGCCTTGTTGAAGTAGGGGTACCTTGATTATCACCTGCTGGGAATACAGCTTGTGAATTGCCGCTAGCACCGCCTCCCTGTCTGAGGGAGCAATCGGCAAGGCAGATTTTAGGAACCGGTGGGGTGGAGCCGCCTCGAATTCCAGCATGTATCCCTGAGATACTACTTGAAGGATCCAGGGATCCACCTGTGAGCGAGCCCACTGATCGCTGAAATTTCTGAGGCGGGCCCCCATCGTACCTGGCTCCACCTGTGGAGCCCCACCGTCATGCGGCGGACTTGGAAGAGGAAGCGGGGGAGGACTTTTGTTCCTGGGAACCTGCTGTCTGTTGCAGCCTTTTTCCCCTACCTCTGCCTCTAGACAGAAAAGACCCTCCTTTTCCACGCTTGCTTTTCTGGGTCCGAAAGGACTGAACCTGATAAAATGGCGCCTTCTTAGGCTGTGAGGGAACATGGGGTAAAAATGCTGACTTCCCAGACATTGCTGTGGAAACTAGGTCGGAGAGACCATCCCCAAATAATTCCTCCCCTTTATAAGGCAAAACTTCCATGTGCCTCTTGGAATCTGCATCTCCCGTCCACTGACGAGTCCATAAGCATCTCCTAGCAGAGATAGACAATGCACTTACTTTAGATGCCAGCCGGCAAATTTCCCTCTGTGCATTTCTCATATATAAGACTGAATCTTTTATATGGTCAATCGTTAGCAGAATAGTGTCTCTGTCTAGTGTGTCAATATTTTGACAGTTTTTCTGACCATGCAGCGGCAGCACTGCACATCCAAGCTGACGCAATAGCTGGTCTAAGTATAATGCCTGAGTGTGTGTATACAGACTTCAGGATTGCCTCCTGCTTTCTATCAGCAGGCTCCTTAAGGGCGGCCGTATCCTGAGAGGGTAGTGCCACCTTTTTTGACAAACGTGTGAGCGCTTTATCCACCCTAGGTGGTGTTTCCCAACGTGACCTATCCTCTGGCGGGAAAGGGAACGCCATTAGTACCTTCTTAGGAATTACAAATTTTTTATCAGGGAAAAGCCACGCTTCTTCACACACTTCATTTAGTTCATCTGATGGGGGAAAAACTACGGGTAGTTTTTTCTCCCCAAACATAATACCCTTTTTTGTGGTACCTGGATGTAAATCAGAAATGTTTTAGAGCCCCTGACGACCCCTGAGTCACCTGGACAGGCACGAGCTGAGATCCCGGCTGTCCCACATTTGGCATGTCGTCAAATTTCTTATGTAAAGAATCTATACGTGCACTCATTTCTTTCCATAAGTTCATCCACTCGGGTGTCTGCCCCGCAGGGGGTGACGTCCCTTCAAAATGCATCTGCTCCGCCTCCACCTCATTATCCTCATCAAACATGTCGACACAGCCGTATCGACACACCCCACACACACAGGGAATGCTCAACAGAGGACAGGACCCACAAAAAGCCCTTTGGGGGGACAGAGTGAGAGTATGCCAGCACACACCAGAGCGCTATATATATACAGGGACTAACTGAGTTATGTCCCTAATAGCTGCTTTTCATATAATATATGTATATATACTGCCAAATTTAATGCCCCCCCTCTCTTTTCCCTCTTACTGTTACTGTATATTGCAGGGAAGAGCCAGGGAGCTTCCCTCCAGCCGAGCTGTGAGGGAAAAATGGCGCCAGTGTGCTGAGGAGATAGGCTCTGCCCCTTTTTCGCGGCCTATTCTCCCGCTTTTTATGGAATTCTGGCAGGGGTATTTACCTCATATATAGCCTCTGGGGCTATATATTGAGGTATTTTAGCCAGCCAAGGTGTTATTATTGCTGCCTCAGGGCGCCCCCCCCCAGCGCCCTGCACCGTCAGTGACCGGAGTGTGAAGTGTGAGAGGAGCAATGGCGCACAGCTGCAGTGCTGTGCGCTACCTTGGTGAAGACAGAGTCTTCATGCCGCCGATTTTCCGGACCATCTTCTTGCTTCTGGCTCTGTAAGGGGGACGGCGCCGCGGCTCCGGGACCGAACACCAAGGACTGGGCCTGCGGTCGATCCCTCTGGAGCTAATGGTGTCCAGTAGCCTAAGAAGCCCAATCCGGCTGCAAGCAGGCGAGTTCGCTTCTTCTCCCCTTAGTCCCTCGCTGCAGTGAGCCTGTTGCCAGCAGGTCTCACTGAAAATAAAAAACCTAAGTCTATTCTTTCTAAGAGCTCAGGAGAGCCCCTAGTGTGCATCCAACCTCGGCCGGGCACGAATTCTAACTGAGGCTTGGAGGAGGGTCATAGTGGGAGGAGCCAGTGCACACCAGGTAGTCTGAAATCTTTCTAGAGTGCCCAGCCTCCTTAGGAGCCCGCTATTCCCCAAGGTCCTTACGGAGTTCCCAGCATCCACTAGGACGTCAGAGAAATTAAGTTTATAGGAAAAAGAAAACCACGTGTAAGTTTAATGGGTCAGTTACATGACTCTAGTGTTGCAAAAGATCTAGAAGAGTAGTTCTCACCTGTAAACTATTCCTTTCTTGTGCAAAAAGAACAGACCCACAGAAATCTCTGCTGCGTAGAACCTGGGACAAAAAGAACATATTATTATCACTTCCTGTGGAGGAAAAAATAATCTCAGATTGGAATAAAAGGTGAAAATTTCAGATGATTAGACTATGCTAAATAAATGATTACTAAGCTTCACTTTCATGTCTGTATACACTATTCCACAAGTACAACACTTATATAAATGGTTATGGAAGCAGCTGGAGGAACGATTTTAACTAAATACACTAAATCCTGATATTTGGTTGTTTGCAATAGCACCAGCACTGCAAGTATGGCGGTACGGCGTACCGGTAAGAAATTCCCAGCCAGTACGCCATACTGCCAGGCCATTCACCATACTGGCTGGCTGCTATGTGAAGGGAGGAGAGCGCCTCATTTGAGATACCCACCACCGGAGCTGCAGAGACCGGACTTCACGAGCATTGAGGGGCAGGAGAGGCGTTGCGCTCTCCTCCCCTCACACAGGACAGCAGAAACAAGAGGCAGTGGTGAGCGGGGGCACTGTATATCTGGCACTGTGGGGGCATTTGTGTATCTGGCACTGTGGGGGCATTTGTGTATCTGGCACTGTGTGGGCATTTGTGTATCTGGCACTGTGGGGCAATGTGTACTTGGCACTCTGGGGCAACGTGTGTCTGGCACTAGTGGGATCACATGTGTATTTGCCACCCCATATGTGTATCACGCCCCCATTTTCATTGGCCACACCCATTCTTTTTTTGCGTGCGCACACAGTACCTATAAGACATTTTTTCTACTTGCACCACTGTAGCACTAACAAGCAGCAAAGCTAAGAAAAACATTAAACAGCCATGCTTTTTGGAGCTGAAACAGTAGTACTGAATACTTAAGTTTAATTAAACTCATTACACTCTCAGTTTTAATAATGTATTAAAATCACTTGGGATTGCATGTTCATTCCTGCGATTGTGAAATATGAATACAGCTACAATTGTTTTGCTTGAGCTGTTTTAACAATTGCTTTGTAAATTGCATGCATCGGGTCCACAAGAGAGATTGATCAAACCTGGACACTGGACAGCATGTCCACTATGATTGGCCAACTCTGGCACTGCAGGTTAAGGCAGTATTCACTTAATCTACCCTGACATTATCTTGGGTGGAAGGTGGATTAATACAATCAATGCATCATATATAAATATTAATGCACATGGTTTATAAGTGTATCTGTTATCTGTTCCCTGGGTCATGGCTCCTATTATCTCCCAATATCTTAGAAGCTTATCCCCCTTCATACTGAAGAGTGCGACCTGAGTTTCAGAATGCATACACTTACACAGTGAGCACAAAGTACATCCATGTGACCTTTTGTAAGACAACTGGTGGAGAAAAACGTGTCTATGGCATGATAAATACACTTGACTGTAATAATGTTCGTGAGAGTTTCTTCACAAAGCAGATTAGATGCTGTAACTGCTGCATACTAGCCAGAGAACTTTATTGCAGCATGCTGACTTTTAAAGGCATTCAGTGCTGCCTCCCCCAGTAGAGTCTACAAAGTAATTTAAACATTTTGAACACACTGTACAGTCTGCTTTTTAACTGTTGCAGCGCTGGGCAAGAGAATTATCAACATCCTCACAATCATCAAACAAATCCTTGCTCCTAACAAAGTTACAGCCCCCACCTTCCTACTTCTTTGCACCCCAAGTATAATTAGGTTGTGAGACAAATGATAATCACATATCTCAACTAACTTGTATTTCATTTTAAGGAATACCAGGCCCATTGTAACACAGGGAGCAAGGTACACTCATAAGTACATACAGTAAATATATTATTAATAAAATAAATGAATCAACTATAAACTGGTGCCAGGTAGCTCTGTTACATACACATTGTAAGTATTATTTGAAGGAATTGGGCTGGGGATCCTGTCTTGCCCAACATGATGGACGTGCGCTCTGCAAAGTGAGAACCTAGATTTTTTTTTTTTCAAAATTACGTTTTTTATTTATGATATAGAGTCAGAACAAAAACACAATAAAGACAAAAGAGAATAGAATAACAATGGGGCAAAAACAATATCATGGGGAGGAGGGGGGGGGGAACAGGACATCCCAAAGCAGCACAGAAAACAGAAATATATAGACAAATCATGGATTCACTACAGGTGGAGGGTCATCCAAGTCACAGGGAGGGCTCTGTATGGTAGGGGAGGATGGTGAGATCCCCTTATTCTTAGAGATGTATGTATGCCATGGGAACCACTTCATGGTAGGGGAAGATGGGGATGTAGAGTATGCAGCGTCCATCTCAAAATGGAAGTGGGTCTTAGAAATAACTTTTGCAAAGGGAGGGGGGAAGGGAGATTTCCAGTTTTGAGCAATTGTAGCTCTGGCTGCAATTAAAACGTGGCCAAGGACATAGAGAATTGACTTGGGTACAGTGTCTGGGTACCAGTGCAGCTACGCTAAGGAAGGGTCCTGAGTCAGGCTAAGGTCAGTGATCGAATTAATAAGGTCATATACTTTATCCCAAAAGGGGCGTAGGGCAGGACAGTCCCAGAAAACATGCAAGAGTGTACCTTCATGATGGCAGAGGCGCCAACAGAATTTAGAGGCGGTCGGCCAGATCGTGTGCAGTTTAGAGGGGGTGAAATAGTGTCTATGTAATAGTTTAATGTGCATTTCGGTGTGGTTAGTACATTTAGAAAGGGAGAAAGAAGAAAGATGATTCCCAGTTTAAGAGCAAAAGTACGATGAAGATCGGCTTCCCACTTAATTTGAGCAGCAGATTTAGTCGTGGTGATCGGGGGGGGGGGGACAGCAAATCATACCAATCAGAAATGGCTCCACGAGATGAAAGTTTAGTCAATCTATTCAGGACACTGGTAGTGGGGAGTTGAAAGACGTCAGGGCTAGTGGCCATATCATCTATCCAATGTTTAAGTTGGTAATAATAGAGCCAGGCCGAAGGGTCGAGGTTATATTTAGCTCGTAGATCAGGAAACGGCAATAGAGAGGTTAGGGAGAATATATCAGTGAGGGATTCCAAACCTAAACGCCTCCAGTAGGAGAAATGGAGAAAAGGCAACACTTTATCCAATGCAGAAAGAGAAATGTTTCTAGTGGGCACTGTAATGTCAAAGGAAGGTGTGAGTCTAGAGTCCCAAATTGTCAGGGCGTCGGTTAAGGCAGAGGGCGACAAAGGGTAGCGGGGACGGAGTTGTCGGGGAAATTTCGAAATAGGGCACGTTCTAGATCCACCCATGGTTTAGAGTGGGGGGGGGGGGGGGGAGAGAGACAGGTCAGACAATTGGTAGAGCATAGACGCTTCATGGTACCTGAGTAAATCGGGGAGTGTGAGGCCTGCCTGTGACTTAGAGCGGATCATACATGAGTAGGCCAATCGAGGAGGTTTACACTTCCAAACATACGATAACATCAACCTACGCATCTGGGTTAACAGTTTACGAGGAACTGCATAGGGGATGGCACGAAATAAATACATGAGTTTTGGTAACAACATCATCTTAAATGCCGCAAGGCGGCCCAGCCAGGAGACCTCGTAGCCCATCCAAGTAGAAGTAAGTGAGGTTAGGTGAGCCAGTAGAGGCACATAATTGAGAGAGTGGACATTTTAGAAATGAGAAGGAATGGAGATTCCCAGGTAAGTTCAGGAGGAGTCTTTCCACGTATACGGAAAGCGCGCCTTGAGAGATTGCAAAACAGAGGTTGGAATATTAATAGGAAGGGCATCCGATTTCGCTGTGTTCAACTTATAATATGAAGCAGCGCTAAAGCGCCCCAAAATATCATGTAGGATGGGCAGCGAGGTCCCCAAGTCAGAAACAAACAACAAAACATCATCTGCAAAAAGGCAGAGCTTATGGGAAGTATCACATACAGTAAGACCGGGAAATTTCGGAGAGTCGAATCATTTGGGTAAGGGGTTCAATAGCTAACACGAATATGAGCGGGGAAAGGGGGCACCCCTGCCTAGTACCATTGGAGATCCGAAACGGGGAGGAAAGAAAACCATTAATAAATATTCTAGCGGAAGGGCCATCATAAAGAGCTAAGATAGAGCGGAGGATGTCCCAGCGGAGACCAAACCTGGATAACACCTGGCTCATATAACCCCAATGGAGGCGATTAAACGCCTTTTCGGCGTCAAGAGAGAGTAAGAGAAATGATGATTTAGTACGGGAGGACCACTCAACTAGATCGAGTACTCTCCGGGTGTTGTCGGGGGCCTGACGGCCAAGGACAAAACCTACTTGGTCTGGGTGGATGAGATTCGGGAGTAAGGGATTCAAGCGATTGGCTATTAACTTAGCATAAATATTGAGATCGGTGTTAAGGAGGGCAATAGGTCGGTAATTCTTGCAGTCAGAGGGGTCTTTACCCGGTTTCGGGATGGTTACGATTTGAGCTTCAACCATTTCCGCAGGGAAGGACCCTGTACTGGAGGCCTGGGAGTAGAGCTGCAGGAGAAGGGGGGAGAGTACCGCACTGAACGTGGAGTAAAAGGAGTTAATAAAGCCATCAGGGTCGGGGGCCTTATCCTTTGGCAATTGACGAATTACGAGTTGGATCTCTTAAAGGGTCCAAGGGGCATTCAGGGATTGCAGGGCATCTCCATCCAAGGAAGGGAGGGAAAGGCCATCCAAGAAGGCAGAGATAGAAGCCGCAGAGGGCTGGGGTATAGTGGAATCCTCACGCAAATTATATAATTTGGCATAGAATTTGGAGAATAAATTAGCAATATCAAGGGGATTGAGGCACAGTTTGCCTGAAGGGGTAATGAGGCATTTGATTCGATTACGGGCTTGGCGGCTACGAAGCTTGCGCGCTAACAAACGGGTGGCCTTGTTTCCTGCCGCATAAAATTTGCTGCGGAAGCGAGCTAGGGCTGATTGCATACGAAGCATAAAAAGCTTCTGGAGTTGGGCTCGCACCTCCTGAAGCTGTTTACGTAAAGCCCGAGTAGGGCGGGTTTGATTCTGAGACTCCAAAGACCGTAAAGACGACTCCAAGTCCACCTGTGTTTTCTTAGAGCAAGCCTTGAGTTGAGCCCCCTTTTGGATAGACGTGCCACGGAGCACGGCTTTCAGAGCGCACCAATACGTGAAGATAGAAGTATCCTCAGGGGCATTGGTCTGCATATACAGTGATAGAGAGTCAGTAAGGGCCTTCAGAGTCTCAGGATTCGTCAATTGATATTCCGGGAGTCGCCAAGGGGGGGGGGGTGGGGGGGGGGGGGGGGGGGAGAGAGATGCGAACCCAGGTCCCAGGATCACTATACAGGGGCATGGTCCGACCAAGTAATGGGAAGGATTTTAGTTTTACGAGTGTGTTGGAGAGTCCTCTTGTCGATCCTAGAGTAACTGTTATGGACAGCAGAAAAAAAAGTGTAATCTCTCTCCGTAGGGGAGAAGACGCGCCAGGCATCATACAAGTCGAACTCCGCAAGTAGTTTCTTAAAAGCAAGGGACGGACCCACATCTCGAGGAGGGGGACCAGGGCCTTGCGAAGACCTATCCACTTTAGGATCAAGGACTAGATTAAAATCCCCTAATAGTATAAGCGCCCCCTGTTTAACCTTGCATAATTCCTCGAGGAGTTCCCGTAAAAATGGAATCTGACGGGAGTTGGGGGCATACAAGGAAACAAGGGTCACTAAGGTGTTGTCAATAGTACCAACAAGAATGAGGTAACGGCCATTTTTATCCTGAATTTGTCGCTGTAGAGTAAAAGGGGTTTGTCTATGAAACAGTATAGCCACGCCGTTACGTTTAACGGGGCCATTAGCAGTATAACACGTGGGGTACCTATGATCTCGAAAAACAGGGGGAGACAAAGAGAGGAAATGTGTCTCTTGAAGAGCCACAATATCAGCTCTGTAATTATGGAATGTTGAAAGAGCCAACCTACGCTTATGAGGGGAATTGAGACCTTTGACATTGAAAGAAATGACCTTAACCATCAATGAACAGAAAAGCATAAGCGCGTATGGGTGCCGTGGAAGTACCTGTCAGGGGGGCATGAGAAAGGGAAGAAGTACAAAGGAAAAAGAAAAAGGGGGTGGGAAAAATCAGGAAAACACAAAAAAAAACCAAAAAGGCCCAGTATATCGGGCCACAGTAGGTGCCGCAAAAAAAAAAAAGATGCAGCAACATAGTTAACTTGTGGGGGGAGGCCACTGCAAGTCCCACCCATGGAACCTGAGACATAACAACACATGGAAGAACCACAAAGCATAAAAAATACGTCAGGCATCATATAGAGATACAAGAAATAAACAACACTCGCAAGTGTAACATCAGAACGCAGTGCCAGTCCAGAAAGCAGAGTAATGAAAGTCCCTTCAAAAACGAAAATCCACGGCAGGGACAATCCATAATAACGTGAAGAGGCAGCAGAACTAAAGAACAGAAATTGTCCCGGCATCAGGCATCCTGGATCCAATCAGCAAGGACCAGAAAAGGTAAAGGCATCGAGTCGGTAGAATGTCAGCCCACCTTGGACCAGTCCGATTGCACTGGAGGGCCTTGAGAAGACAGCGGGTCCGAAACAGGGATGTTCCAGTCAGTCAGGATTTTGACACCAGCGTCCAGCGATGAAATGACGAAGGTGGAGCCATCCTTCCGAACCAGCAGTTTAACCGGGAAACCCCATCTATATTGTATTTCCTGGTCACGGAGGGCCTTCGTAATAGGTTGGAAGGATCTGCGTTTATTTATAGTGTGGAGTGACAGGTCCGGAAATAGTTGTAGATTATCCAGGACATCCAAGTCCTCTGCCATGCGGGTGGCCTTGAGGATATCCTCCTTGATGTGAAAGAAATGGAGACGTAGGAGGACGTCTCGGGGAGAGCTACTCGGAGCGGAACGAGGCTTCGGCAGACGATGAATTCTATCAATCAATAAATCTCGGGTGTCGGCGGAGGGCAGCAATTTTTTAAAAAGGGAGAGAGTGAAATCCTGGAGGTCGTTGGTCAAAACCGTTTCCGGAACACCCCTGATTTTAATATTGTTTCTGTGGGATCTGTCCTCAAGATCGGCTAGCTTGTCTTTAACAGCCGACAGTTCCGCCAAAGGCCGAGTTGTGGGAGGTAAGGAGCTCGTTGTGAGAAGAGACCAACTCCTGCACTTTATCCTCCAAGTTGTTGGTGCGGATGCCGATATCGGTCACTTCACCCGCAAGTTGATTGATAGAAGACTGGAGATCGGTGGTGATATCCGTTCGTAGGGCCTGGAGCATTTGGTTAAGCGTGCGGACATTAAGAGGTGCATCCGAGGCAAGGTCCGGCCCAGGGGCGGGGAGCGGGGAGCGTGTAGCGGTGGACGTGCAGATCGCACTGAGCTTCCCCTTTAACACGGGTTCAGGGGTGTGATTAGAGACAAACTTAATAGGAGGTGCGAGGGCGGATATCTTGGATTTTTTAGGAGGCATGATGCCCGTCCGAAGAGTATAATAATAAACAGCAATAAAAATGTCAGAAAGGTAGAAAATAAGAATTTACTTACCGATAATTCTATTTCTCGTAGTCCGTAGTGGATGCTGGGGACTCCGTAAGGACCATGGGGAATAGCGGCTCCGCAGGAGACTGGGCACATCTAAAGAAAGCTTTAGGACTATCTGGTGTGCACTGGCTCCTCCCCCTATGACCCTCCTCCAAGCCTCAGTTAGGATACTGTGCCCGGACGAGCGTACACAATAAGGAAGGATTTTGAATCCCGGGTAAGACTCATACCAGCCACACCGTACAACTTGTGATCTGAACCCAGTTAACAGCATGATAACAGAGGAGCCTCTAGAAAAGATGGCTCACTACAGCAATAACCCGATTTTTTGGTAACAATAACTATGTACCAGTATTGCAGACAATCCGCACTTGGGATGGGCGCCCAGCATCCACTACGGACTACGAGAAATAGAATTATCGGTAAGTAAATTCTTATTTTCTCTAACGTCCTAAGTGGATGCTGGGGACTCCGTAAGGACCATGGGGATTATACCAAAGCTCCCAAACGGGCGGGATGACTCTGCAGCACCAAATGAGAGAACTCCAGGTCCTCCTCAGCCAGGATATCAATTTTGTAGAATTTTACAAACGTATTTGCTCCTGACCAAGTAGCTGCTCGGCAAAGTTGTAAAGCCGAGACCCCTCGGGCAGCCGCCCAAGATGAGCACACCTTCCTTGTGGAGTGGGCATTTACAGATTTTTGGCTGTGGCAGGCCTGCCACAGAATGTGCAAGCTGAATTGTACTACAAATCCAACGAGCAATAGTCTGCTTAGAAGCAGGAGCACCCAGCTTGTTGGGTGCATACAGGATAAACAGCGAGTCAGATTTCCTGACTCCAGCCGTCCTGGAAACATATTTTCAGGGCCCTGACAACGTCTAGCAACTTGGAGTCCTCCAAGTCCCTAGTAGCCGCAGGCACCACAAATAGGTTGGTTCAGATGAAGCGCTGAAACCACCTTAGGGAGAAACTGAGGACGAGTCCTCAATTCCGCCCTGTCCGAATGGAAAATCAGATAAGGGCTTTTTCAGGATAAAGCCGCCAATTCTGACACGCGCCTGGCCCAGGCCAGGGCCAACAGCATGACCACTTTCCATGTGAGATATTTTAACTCCACAGATTTAAGTGGTTCAAACCAATGTGACTTTTGGAACCCAAAACTACATTGAGATCCCAAAGTGCCACTGGAGGCACAAAAGGAGGCTGTATATGCAGTACCCCTTTTACAAACGTCTGAACTTCAGGGACTGAAGCTAGTTCTTTTTGAAAGAAAATTGACAGGGCCGAAATTTGAACCTTAATGGACCCCAATTTCAGGCCCATAGACACTCCTGTTTGCAGGAAATGTAGGAATCGACCCAGTTGAATTTCCTCCGTCGGGCCTTACTGGCCTCGCACCACGCAACATATTTTCGCCAATTGCGGTGATAATGTTTTTGCGGTTACATCCTTCCTGGCTTTGATCAGGATAGGGATGACTTCATCCGGAATGCCTTTTTTCCTTCAGGATCCGGCGTTCAACCGCCATGCCGTCAAACGCAGCCGCGGTAAATCTTGGAACAGACAGGGTCCTTGCTGGAGCAGGTCCCTTCTTAGAGGTAGAGGCCACGGATCCTCCGTGAGCATCTCTTGAAGTTCCGGTTACCAAGTCCTTCTTGGCCAATCCGGAGCCACGAATATAGTGCTTACTCCTCTCCATCTTATCAATCTCAGTACCTTGGGTATGAGAGGCAGAGGAGGGAACACATACCCTGACTGGTACACCCACGGTGTTACCAGAGCGTCTACAGCTATTGCCTGAGGGTCCCTGGACCTGGCGCAATACCTGTCGAGTTTTTCCCAACGGTTTATAATCATGTGGAAGACTTCTGGGTGAAGTCCCCACTCTCCCGGGTGGAGGTCGTGCTGAGGAAGTCTGCTTCCCAGTTGTCCACTCCCGGAATGAATACTGCTGACAGTGCTATCACATGATTTTCCGCCCAGCGAAGAATCCTTGCAGCTTCTGCCATTGCCCTCCTGCTTCTTGTGCCACCCTGTCTGTTTACGTGGGTGACTGCCGTGATGTTGTCCGACTGGATCAACACCGGCTGACCTTGAAGCAGAGGTCTTGCTAAGCTTAGAGCATTGTAAATGTCCCTTAGCTTCAGGATATTTATGTGAAGTGATGTCTCCAGGCTTGACCATAAGCCCTGGATATTCCTTCCCTGTGTGACTGCTCCCCAGCCTCGCAGGCTGGCATCCGTGGTCACCAGGACCCAGTCCTGAATGCCGATTCTGCGACCCTCTAGAAGATGAGCACTCTGCAACCACCACAGGAGGGACACCCTTGTCCTTGGTGACAGGGTTATCCGCTGATGCATCTGAAGATGCGACCCGGACCATTTGTCCAGCAGGTCCCACTGGAAAGTTCTTGCGTGGAATCTGCCGAATGGGATTGCTTCGTAGGAAGCCACCATTTTACCCAGAACCCTTGTGCATTGATGCACTGAGACTTGGCTCGGTTTTAGGAGGTTCCTGACTAGCTCGGATAACTCCCTGGCTTTCTCCTCCGGGAGAAACACCTTTTTCTGGACTGTGTCCAGGATCATCCCTAGGAACAGAAGACAAGTCGTCGGAACCAGCTGCGATTTTGGAATATTGAGAATCCAATCGTGCTGCCGCAACACTACCTGAGATAGTGCTACACCGACCTCCAACTGTTCCCTGGATCTTACCCTTATCAGGGAATTGTCCAAGTAAGGGATAACTAAAATTCCCTTCCTTCGAAGGAATATCATCATTTTGGCCATTACCTTGGTAAAGACCCGGGGTGCCATGGACCATCCATACGGCAGCGTCTGAACTGATAGTGACAGTTCTGTACCATAAACCTGAGGTACCCTTGGTGAGAAGGGTAAATTTTGACATGAAGGTAAGCATCCTTGATGTCCCGAGACATCATGTAGTCCCCTTCTTCCAGGTTCGCAATCACTGCTCTGAGTGACTCAATCTTGAATTTGAACCTCTGTATGTAAGTGTTCAAAGATTTTAGATTTAGAATCGGTCTCACCGAGCCGTCCGGCTTCGGTACCACAACAGTGTGGAATAATACCCTGTTCCCTGTTGCAGGAGGGGTATCTTGATTATCACCTGCTGGGAATACAGCTTGTGAATGGCTTCCAAAACTGTCTCCCTGTCAGAAGGAGACATCGGTAAAGCCGACTTTAGGAAACGGCGAGGGGGAGACGTCTCGAATTCTAATTTGTACCCCTGAGATATCACCTGAAGGATCCAGGGGTCTACTTGCGAGTGAGCCCACTGCGCGCTGAAATTCATTGAGACGGGCCCCCCACCGTGCCTGATTCTGCTTGTAAAGCCCCAGCGTATACTGAGGGCTTGGCAGAGGCGGGAGAGGGTTTCTGTTCCTGGGAACTGGCTGATTTCTGCAGCCTTTTTCCTCTCCCTCTGTCACGGGGCAGAAATGAGGAACCTTTTGCCCACTTGTCCACGAAAAGACTGCGCCTGATAATACGGCGTCTTCTCATGTTGAGAGGCGACCTGGGGTACAAACGTGGATTTCCCAGCTGTTGCCGTGGCCACCAGGTCTGAAAGACCGACCCCAATAACTCCTCCCCTTAATAAGGCAATACTTCCAAATGCCGTTTGGAATACGCATCACCTGACCACTGACGTGTCCATAACCCTCTACTGGTAGAAATGGACAACGCACGTAGACTTGATGCCAGTCGGTAAATATTCCGCTGTGCATCACGCATATATAGAAATGCATCTTTTAAATGCTCTATAGGCAAAAATATACTGTCCCTATCTAGGGTATCAATATTTTCAGTCAGGGAATCCGACCACGCCAACCCAGCACTGCACATCCAGGCTGAGGCGATTGCTGGTCGCAGTATAACACCAGTATGTGTGTAATATACATTTTAGGATACCCTCCTGCTTTCTATCAGCAGGATCCTTAAGGGCGGCCATCTCAGGAGAGGGTAGAGCCCTTACAAGCGTGTGAGCGCTTTATCCACCCTAGGGGGTGTTTCCCAACGCACCCTAACCTCTGGCGGGAAAGGATATAATGCCAATAACATTTTAGAAATTATCAGTTGTTATCGGGGGAAACCCACGCATCATCACACACCTCATTTAATTTCTCAGATTCAGGAAAACTACAGGTAGTTTTTCCTCACCGAACATAATACCCCTTTTTGGTGGTACTCGTATTATCAGAAATGTGTAAAACATTTTTCATTGCCTCAATCATGTAACGTGTGGCCCTACTGGAAGTCACATTTGTCTCTTCACCGTCGACACTGGAGTCAGTATCCGTGTCGGCGTCTATATCTGCCATCTGAGGTAACGGGCGCTTTAGAGCCCCTGACTGCCTATGAGACGTCTGGACAGGCACAAGCTGAGTAGCCGGCTGTCTCATGTCAACCACTGTCTTTTATACAGAGCTGACACTGTCACGTAATTTCTTCCAACAGTTCATCCACTCAGGTGTCGACCCCCTAGGGGGTGACATCACTATTACAGGCAATCTGCTCCGTCTCCACATCATTTTTCTCCTCATACATGTCGACACAAAAGTACCGACATACAGCACACACACAGGGAATGCTCTGATAGAGGACAGGACCCCACTAGCCCTTTGGGGAGACAGAGGGAGAGTTTGCCAGCACACACCAGAGCGCTATATATATATACAGGGATAACCTTATATAATTGTTTTTCCCCTTATAGCTGCTGTATAGTTAATACTGCGCCTAATTAGTGCCCCCCTCTCTTTTTTAACCCTTTCTGTAGTGTAGTGACTGCAGGGGAGAGCCAGGGAGCTTCCCTCCAACCGAGCTGTGAGGGTAAATGGCGCCAGTGTGCTGAGGAGATAGGCTCCGCCCCCTTATCGGCGGCCTTATCTCCCGTTTTTCTATGTATTCTGGCAGGGGTTAAATGCATCCATATAGCCCAGGAGCTATATGTGATGCATTTTTTTGCCATCCAAGGTGTTTTTATTGCGTCTCAGGGCGCCCCCCCCCAGCGCCCTGCACCCTCAGTGACCGGAGTGTGAAGTGTGCTGAGAGCAATGGCGCACAGCTGCAGTGCTGTGCGCTACCTTGTTGAAGACAGGACTTCTTCTGCCGCCGAATTTCCGGACCTCTTCTGCCTTCTGGCTCTGTAAGGGGGCCGGCGGCGCGGCTCTGGGACCCATCCAAGCTGGGCCTGTGATCGTCCCTCTGGAGCTAATGTCCAGTAGCCTAAGAAGCCCAATCCACTCTGCACGCAGGTGAGTTCGCTTCTTCTCCCCTTAGTCCCTCGATGCAGTGAGCCTGTTGCCAGCAGGTCTCACTGAAAATAAAAAACCTAAACTAAAACTTTCACTAAGAAGCTCAGGAGAGCCCCTAGTGTGCACCCTTCTCGTTCGGGCACAAAGATCTAACTGAGGCTTGGAGGAGAGTCATAGGGGGAGGAGCCAGTGCACACCAGATAGTCCTAAAGCTTTCTTTAGATGTGCCCAGTCTCCTGCGGAGCCGCTATTCCCCATGGTCCTTACGGAGTCCCCAGCATCCACTTAGGACGTTAGAGAAATTTGTGGTTCAGCTTCAGGCAAGAGGCGTTAGCGGTTCCATGGGTGCATAGGAGAGACGTCACGCGGGCAGCATGGTGTGAAGGGGGGCAGCCGCTGGGCGTCTACACCACACCTGTGGTGGTCCGACCCTCGGGAACTATATACAGGTTGAGTATCCTTTATCCAAAATGCTTGGGACCAGAGGTATTTTGGATATCGGATTTTTCCGTATTTTGGAATAATTGCATACCATAATGAGATATCATGGTGATGGGAACTAAATCTAAGCACAGAATGCATTTATGCTACATATACACCTTATACACACAGCCTGAAGGTCATTTTAGCCAATATTTTTTATAACTTTGTACATTAAACAAAGTGTGTCTACATTCACACCATTCATTTATGTTTCATATACACCTTATACACACAGCCTGAGGGCCATTTAATACAATATTTTTAATAATGTTGTGTATTAAACAAAGTTTGTGTACATTGAGCCATCAAAAAACAAAGGTTTCACTATCTCACTCTCACTCAAAAAAGTCCGTATTTTGGAATATTCCGTATTTCGGAATATTTGGATATGGGATACTCAACCTGTATATATATATATATATATATTCTTTCTTTTCAGCCCCAGTGGTACACGGTCTCAACCCCGAGGCAAGATGAGCCAGTTATTAAAAGGGCCGAGCAGGGGGACAGTAATAATACGGTTGGTGCGAGAAATCAGCACCTAATGAACAAGCTAGGCTGTTATGAGTTGGTGAATGCAAACATGCACGGCAACTGTGTGTTTAAGTACAGGAGCAGGGGAGTATCAGCCCCTCCACATGAGTGTGCTACAGGTGAGGGACAACACTTAGTGACTTCTGCAGCCCCACACACAGCAGGGTCTCCACGGGACTGCAGCCCGCTAACTCAGCACGGAGAGGAGGGGGGCCGCAGCTGGCCGGCAACAGCGGGAGACGCACGCCCCTCCCGCACCGCTCAGTGTATTGCCCGCAGCCACGAGCAGGCTCCTGAACAGGCGCGCGAGTAAGAAAGCGGGGGAAGGGGGGGCGACCTGTCAGGGGCAGACGATCCGGACGTCAGCTGCCGAGACCCAGCGGGAGCAGTTGCGGGTGCTGCCGCCTCACTCCTCGCAGGGACAGGTGTTTTTTTGTTTTGTTCTCCCAAGCTCCGCCGCCGATCGGCCCGCACAGCTGGACTTCCGGTCAGGGGTAGAATACACTGCAGCCCCCGGCTACATGGGGGGAGGACGGCCACAACCTGCGGGGACTCTTAAAAGAGTCCCCCGGCTCCGCAACGCAGACCCCCCCGATCCCAGACGGTAGATGGAGGTAGCAGTAGTCGATGGAGGGATTAAGGACCCCCTAGAGCACCGTTAAACCAGGTAATAAAGTAGGGCTAGCATGAGCTCTCGGGATTCACCTTCTCAAAGCTCACAGGCTAGGCCCCACCGTGAGAACCTAGATTTGAGGTGTCAATGAAGTGACCAGGAACAATGACTGATGGTTCCTGGTGTCCCAACGGCTAAACATAGTACTCCAAATAATACTAGCTCAAAATCATCAAGCCTAGACTTACCTTACAAACTGAGGGAGGAAATACTGTAATACTGCAACAATAAGGTTATCAAGGATTTCCTAGACTGTAGCAAACATAAGTAGCTACGTGGTTTATCTGTCTCCTGCCTGTCAGCAATGACAGACATAGTGTAATCTGCATAAACAGTGCCTGACATGATCTGGATTGCACTTTGATAACTGACAATAGCGAAGACCTGAGACAGGCTACTATATTGTATATGTTACAAAAAAATTCTAAAGAAGAGTAAGTTACTTGGGTATACCACTCAATATTATTTATCTTCACTTAAACACAAAGTAAGACTGAAATGTGGACTGGTAATGAAGAGGTTAATTCTGTAATGTGCAGGTGGAAGGTCTACAAACTGCGGAGTCAGACATTTTGTGAAGTGAAACTATATAATGACTATATATGCATTAGCAACTTGATGTGGATCATTGGGTCGAAAGTCAATAGGTCGACCCTATATGGTTGACATATAAAAGGTCGGCAGGTACAAAAGGTTGACACATAAAAAGTTGACACACTTTTTTGGGTGTCATTTACTATGTTACGTCATATGCGACCCCATTTAGTGTACCGCTTCTCTCGACACACTTCAGGCAAGATGCCTCACTCTGCTACCGCTCCACTGGGCACAAGTTACTGTCCCCAAACATAGTCCACATGCATGGTAAATGAGGAAGAAGTTTAAAAAAACAACAAAACACAACAACTTGTGTCTACCATTGTCATGTCAACCATTTGAATCTGCCGACCATTTGAAACCTGTTGATCTTAAGCACTGTCAACCTTTTACGTGTCGACCTTATGCATATCGGCCACATGGGCTCGATCTATTGACCGGCATCCTATCATCTGGATCCCCTAGGACTCTCTGCCTTGTGTTTCAGTAACAGCACTTATTTCCTGTAACTATCAGCTACATCATCATAAAAACTAGTTTTACCACAAAATGACTGTAAATAAGCTTATGCAGGTGACGACTACACTTATCTAACTTTCTACTACATAAATACAGGGTAAGGCAAACAAAAAACCTCAGAAAATGTAAAGGTTAACAAAAAAAGGCACGGTAAATGGGGTGTGAATCATAGTGTCGTCAGTAACTAAGTTGGTAGACAGTCATTAGGTTGACCACTATTGGTCGACTGTGACTAGGTCAACAACTGAAATAGATAGACATGGTCATTAGGTCGACACGAACAAGGTCGACATGAGTTGTTGGTTTTTTAAAAACTTTTTTGGTGTTGTTTTCTTCATAAAGTGACCGTGAACCCCAATCAGTGCACCGTGTCCCCTGGCCATGCTTCAGGCAAGGTGATTCGCTCTGCTACCGCTAAGCTTGGTACAGGATACTATTCCCAATCGTAGTCCACGTGGATCGTAAAGTATGAAACAAATTAAAAAAATGTGAAAAACTCATGTTGACCTTTATCCATGTCGACCTAGTGACCATATCAACCTATAGACCATGTTGACGCAATGCATGTCGACTAATAGTGGTCGACCTAATGAGTGCTGACGTAAGTGCAGTCAACCTAAAGACCGGATCCCGGTAAATGCTATTCAAATGTTAGTACATCATCTAAAAGTGCATGGCATAGTGTTCATTTTCCATTAGTTTTGAATATGATATCGTCCAGATGTTGGTCTTTATTAGTGATACACAACTGTAGTTGATTTCTAAAGTTTCACATTACCTGGCGTTATCGCTGCAATGTCTGAAGCTCACTTTCATTTGTCCGGCTATGTTAACAAGCAGAAGTTTCATTACTGGGTGGAAAACAATCCTCATCAGTTTGATGAAAGGCCACTACACAGCCAACGCGGCTATCTGCCAGCTGAGGTCTACAAACATCGACCAAGAACCATTAATGAACTGAAGGCTGCTATATGCCAAGAAACGACAATATCATATTCAAAAACAATTGGAAATAAACTGTATTCCATGCACTTTTAGATTATGTACTAAAATTTTGAATAGTATATACCATGCCTTTTTGGTTAACCTTTAAAATCTGGGAGTTTTTTTGCCTCACCCTGTATAAATGACGAAAGCTTATTTTTACTTTTTTTTCCGTATGGACTGGGTAGAGATATCCCTCCAGATGGAGAGAAACGGAAAGCTTTTTAGGGATTGGGGGGAGTATATAACAATTCTATCCCCATCTATCCAGCGCCGCACTAAAGACTGTTTTAAAGAAATAGTGTGAGCAGGAGGGAGGGGGGTAGGAAAAAAGGGTGAACGAAGGAACCAACGGCTTAGACTTAACGAATTCCCCAACAGTCACGCAGTACGTAGAACGTGCTTCATAAAATTTTTATTTAAAGCTTGCGGTTTAACACACCATTTGTTTGTTTTTTTGTTTTTGTGTATTGTATATGTGGAATCTGTGCAATTGTGTTTGTAATTTTAATGATGATTTGTGCAAATTAAGAAATGTAAAAAAAAACAAAAAAAACCTTTAAAATCTGGGAGGTTTTTTTTTACCTCACCCTGTACAAATGATGAAAGTTAACCCTATAATTATCATCTGCAAACTATGGCCCTCATTCCGAGTTGATCGCTCGCTAACTGCTTTTAGCAGCAGTGCAAACGCTAAGCCGCCACCCTCTGGGAGTGTATCTTAACTTAGCAGAAGTGCGAACAAAAGGTTAGCAGAACAGTGCTGAAATTTTTTCAAGCAGTTTCAGAGTGGCTGCAGACCTACTCCTTCCTTGCGATCACTTCAGTCTGTTTAGTTCCTGCTTTGATGTCACAAACACGCCCTGCGTTTGGCCAGCCACTCCTGCGTTTCCCCAGGCACGCCTGCGTTTTTTCCAGACACGCCTGCATTTTTTAGCACACTCCCGGAAAACGGTCAGTTACCATCCAGAAACACCAACCTCCTGTCAATCACTCACCGATCAACAGAGCGACGGAAAAGAGTCGCTAGACCTTGTGTAAAACTGCATAGTTTTGTGTGAAAGTACGTCACGCGTGCGCACTGCGGCCCGTACGCATGCGCAGTTTTGCAGTTTTTTTACCTGATCGCTGCGCTGTGAAAATCGGCAGCGAGTGTGCAAATAACAATATTTGGCTAATGTAAATATGGATACTTCTATATACAAATTAAGTGGTATAATACCAAGTGGTGCCCATATCAAAATGATAAGCAGAAATTGATCTACTGCAGAGGTGACAAAAGGTAGACTGCGATTTACCGGTAGCTCGCGGAGCATCCGCCAGTAGATCGTGACAGACTTAACAGAAAATAACTGTAAGGAGCCTGTCGCTGCTGCTTCTCTTCACAGTTCCCAGGGATGCAGTGCATGGGTGACGTAATGACATCACCCACCATGTGAGGAGCCTGGGCGCTAGTTGGATCCAGTTTGATCCAGCCAGCAATGACGATGACAGGAGAAGCAGCCAGCAGGAGGCCATGCAGCGTGAAAGCGGGTGCCTTGACTGCGGGGAGAGGGAGGACTGAAGCTAGGCAGCGTTACAACTTGTCAGGTAAGTTATGCAATGGGGGGTTTCTTCACAAGGGGAGGGACGATCTGCAAAGGGGGGATCTGCACAGAGCGTGGTATCTTCACAAAGGGTTTTTTTACGCAAGGGGGGATCTGCAAAGGGTGGAGGATCTGCACAGAGGGGATTATTGTATTATTGGGGCTATTATGCAGAGGACTGGTAGTGGGGTAGCAGGAGGAGAGGCCCGCGGTGGTGAGTGGGGGGCACAAGTGTATCTGGCACTGTGGGGGCACATGTGTATCTGGCACTGTGGGGGCACATGTGTATCTGGCACTGTGGGGGCATATTACAGTATGAGTATCTGGCACTGCAGGGGCATATTATGTGTATCTGGCACTGCTGGGGCATATTATGTGTATCTGGCACTGTGGGGGCATATTATGTGTATCTGGCACTGTGGGGGCATGTTATATGTATCTGGCAGTGTTTTTCAACCACTGTGCAGTGGCACACTAGTGTGCCCTGAGCAGTCTCCAGGTGTGCCGCCATAGAAGCAGAGCCAGGCCCGTCAGTGTTTTGCCACTACTGAGGCCCTGGAACGATCAATACTGGTGGCTTTAGCGATTGTAGAGCCAGTTCTAATTTTGGGCCTGGGCAGTGTTGGGCTCAGGCGTTACCTATGGAGAAGCTGCGATATGACATCCTAGGACACACAACTGCACCATGCATCACCATTATATTTGAGTGTGCCCTGGCAATATTTAGATCTTGTCAGGTTGAAAATCTCTGCTGTGGGGGCATATTTTGTGTATCTGGCACTGTGGGGACATATTATGTGTATCTGGCACTGTGGGGGCATATAATGTGTATCTGGCACTGTGGGGGCATATAATGTGTATCTGGCACTGTGGGGGCATATAATGTGTATCTGGCACAGTGGGGCATATAATGTGTATCTGGCACAGTGGGGGCATATAATGTATACCTGGCACTGTGGGGGCATATAATGTATACCTGGCACTGTGGGGGCATATAATGTGTATCTGGCACTGCTGCAGGCATATGTGTATCTGCACTGCTGGGGGCATATTACGTGTATCTGGCACTGTGGGGGCATATTATGTGTATCTGGCACTGTGGGGGCATATTATGTGTATCTGGCACTGTGGGGGCATATAATGTGTATCTGGCACTGTGGGGGCATATAATGTGTATCTGTAACTGTTGAGGCATATAATGTGTATTTGGCACTGTGGGAGCATATAATATGCCCCTGGCAACTGTAAGGGTATATAATGTGTATCTGGCACTGTGGGGGCATACTGTATAATGTGTATCTGGAACTGCACTGCTAGGGGCATATGTGTATCTGGAACTGTGGGGGCATATAATGTGTATCTAGCACTGCACTGCTGGGGGCATGTGTGTATGTGGCACTGTGGGGGCATATAATATGTATCTGACACTGTGGGGGCATTTAATGTGTATGTACTGCTGGGGATATAGGTGTATCTGGCACTACTGGGGGCATATAATGTGTATTTGACACTACTAGGGGTGTATGTGTATTTGACACTACTGGGGGCGTATGTGTATCTGGCACTGCACTACTGGGGTCATTATGTGTATCTGACACTATACTGGAAACATTATGTGTAAAGTACACTACTGTGGGCTTTATGTGTAAGGCTGCTAATTGTGTGTGTGCAGAGGGTGTGTGAAAATATATTTATAGTCTGATAATATAAAGTTGCGAGGCCACGCCCACTTTTCCGGAGCGCGCACATTTTTTTTTTTGGGGGGGGGGGGGGGGGGGGCTTTGAAATTTTCTCGCTCAGGGTGCTAGTAGGCCTGGAGCCGGCTGTGATTTGATGCCATCGTTATTAATGCTATTTTTAAATGTGAGCGTTATTATTGGTGTTATTTAACGCCGGTAGATCACTGGTAAGTGAACAAAAAGTGGATCCCGGGTCCCAAAGGTCTGGCCACCCCTGGTCTACTGCAATTCATGGGTCATGGAATAATAATCTTTATTTCCGATTTTCCTCTGAATAACTCCTGGTCTATTGCAATTCATGGACCATGTAAAATTCATTTTTATTTTCAATTTTCATTTAAATATCTCCTAAAATAAAAAGCTTTATATTATAAAACACCACCAAAATAAAACCAAATGTAATTCCACTTACATATCTCTAAAGCATATATACCCTGTCTGCTTATGAAGGGACAAAAAAACCATCCCGTCATTGTGCTGGTTTCTATTTACTCATTTTCAGTGTATTAGTGGCATTATGAAATCTCTTTAATATTCTTCATTAAGAGAAAAGCTATTCATGTAGTCTCACCCCAAATGTTCACTAGTTTCTAAAATCTATTTTATTTGTCGAAGTACTCTTAAGGTGCATATACACTGGGTGTATTTGCCCAGCGTGTATTCTGGGCGATGATTTGAACATCGCTGGCAGGAAAAAACGCTAAGTGCAAACACACTGAGCAATTTTTACCTGGCCCAGCTATGTTCACGAGGGAATGAACCACTTTCCACAGTAGGAGTCTGTGGAAAGTAGTTCACTCGGCTGTTGAAACAGCCCGACGGACGGCGGCAGTTGGTAATGATGCGGGAGCGCTCATCAGCGCTCACCACTTGACCATACACACTGGCCGAGTTTGAGCTCAAAGTAGCTTAAGACACCAAAACTTCCAAAATCGGCTAGTGTGTATGGGCCTTTAGATGGTGAGCCAGGCACACACTAGCAAATAAGTTCTGCAGATCAGATAAAATGCTCCGATCCTCTGAGTGATTATCTGAGCAGTGTAAACCGTGTTCATACAGTACTGAGCTGTATTTAGCTGAGTGTGAACTTCTATGGGATTGTGAGGGCAGGAATCTTCATTTATAAACAATAAAAAGAAAAATATATACTAGGCGCTGACTTTTCAGGGGATCTCTTGCATATACATTGTACTATTCTAGATATACTGCAGCTTAACAAAAGGAGATCACTGATTCTCCAATCAATCTAAATAGACAAACAACAAATAATGAAGCACTGTATTACCAGAATCAATTTCCACTATTTATTACCACAATACAGAAAACATATAAAAATACAATACATACACACAGACGGTGTTAAAATATAAAGTAATATAAGATAATTTAAAAAACACCATAAACAATTAATTGATAATTGATCAATCAATAGCTAAAGAATTATGAGCAGGTGAATGATAAATTTTGTCTTACTTAAATAATCTTCAACTGTACCACATCCAGCAGTCTTCTGCCACCTGATACTTATTCCAGTGTCATCTGCTGATGTAACTATGTTTATTTACCCTGTACTTGTCCTATACTGTCATCAACTGTAAGTTGCTGTTTTCCTGTTTGATTATTTATGTACTCTGTAATTGAGCGCTGCGGAACCCTTGTGGCGCCATATAAATAAAGGATAATAATAATAATAATTTGTAGATCACTGATGCAGTTGTTAGTGGGCAGTCAATACAAAGACCTATTGGTAGCCCCTTTTAACTTTATAAGTATCCGTGCATCACCTCTCTAGAGGACACAATCATGCTATAAGTCAGAGGTCCTCAAATTCGGTCCTCGGGGGCCCACACAGTGCATGTTTTGCAGGTCTCCTCACAGAATAACAAGTGAAATAATTAGCTCCACCTGTGGACCTTTTAAAATGTGTCAGTGAGTAATTAATACACCTGTGCACCTGCTGGGTTACCTGCAAAACATGCACTGTGTGGGCCCCCGAGGACCGAGTTTGAGGACCTCTGCTATAAGTGATTCAGCAAATAATGATGAATTGATAAGCAGTCAGTCACAGTGTCCTTATATCATTATCCTCAATGCCCAAGAACTGTTAGTACAAGCGTGGTCGCATGCATTTAACAAGGAATAGTTGATTATTAGATGAATTGATAAGCAATCAGTCACAGTGACCTAATATCCTTATTAACATCAGTGTCCAAGGACTGTTAGCGCAAGTGTGGTCACATGCATCAAGCAAGGATTAGTTGGTTAATTTATCATCTTTATCCAAAGCATTAATCCTTTGTTTAAATATGATGTAAATAAACTTTAAAATGTGTACAGTCAATTGAATCCACTTACGCTGTTATAACTGAACATACAGGCACGATCATACATGCACCCCTCAGACCGGGGTAAACAAATACATCAACTCTGTCACGGACAATGGTTCTTAAAGGTCGGCTTACTGTACAGGGATCTCCCCACGGAACTGTGTATCACATTTGGAGAAGATCCTTAGAGTCCTGCCGCACCACAGGTCCGTTTGCAGAAATGTCCCACAGAGTGTGTAAATAAGGTCCCGAATCCGTGTGTAGACGCTCAACGCGTTTCCCAGCCTTTAAATTCAGCGGCTTCCTCAGGAGTAATATTTAAACTGCTCCGATAGTTCTTGATTGATTAATTATCAATTAATTGTTTATGGTGTCATTTATAAACAACTCAAAGGATGTGACCACCCAATCCGACCATTTGCAGGAGCAATTCAAGCCATTTATCGGCTATCGCTCCTGCACACACACGGTACAATTATCAGGCCCATCATACCATTATCGACTGATCAGTCCAATAATTGTATAGTGTAAACCTAGATTTATTCTTATATCAGTGTTTTTCAGTTTATGTTACAGGGTAACAACATGACTGTGCTGCTTTAATATATCCACCAAACAACACTTGCTTAACAGCAGCAATCTTCATTCAGTTCATTCTTGCAGTAACATTGTCCTGCTTTTTATCATATACTGGACCTAACAAATTCAATACAATGTAGCCTGCTTAGATAGATATTTAATGTTTCCATTAACTGAAACAAAAACACAGCCACATAAATTAGAAATCAATGAACATTTGAGGTGAATGAATAGTTCTTCTCAGCTATCAGAGAATGAAACTAAAGGCACAGTACTGTATATCACCACAAATACACTGACAATAGTAAGAACATAGCCCTATTAGTTCAAGAGAAAAAATATTAAACCCACAACTGGTGATATCTGATCAAACAGTCCACATTTACTTTCTTTACACTTAGTTATGCATTTTATCCTACTATTTTGCTTGCTACAATATATTTAGGAATGTTTTTAAATGGTATAATAAAATGTACTGTATGTTTTATTTAGTAGTGGAAAGGATGGGTGTGGTATAAAAGATAGATAGTATCTAGTTAGACAGTCAATAGATAGACACCATGCTGTATGTTAGACAGACATGAGGTCGACAGGGTCAAAAGGTCGGTATGAAAAAGGTAGACAGTACAAAAGGCCGACAGGGTCAAAAGGTCGACCTAAAAAAGTTAGGCGCCATATTTTTTGCATTTTTGTGGTTTGTGTGGATAGTTTTATCATCTGGGATCCCCAATTGTAGAAAGGCATACCCTCGCTGCGCTCGCCACAAGGTTTATAACCAACTCTATGCCGACATGAATAGAGAAGGTATGAAATAGTCCAGAAACATGTTACATTTTTTTTTAAATTGTCTATCTTTTTTATGTCGATCATTTTCACGTCAACCTTTTGACCCTGTCGACCTTTTGTACTGTCTACCTTTTTTCATGTCGACCGTTTGACCCTGTCAGCCTTTTGACCCTGTCGACCTAATGTCAGTCTAACATATGGTGTCTATCTATTGACTGTCTAACTAGACACTGCCTATCTATCAACCGGATACCGGAAAGGACTCCTATAGGGGACATAGATTAATTACCAATATATCTATAAATGACATTTATTTTGTGCTGAAGGAATTTCATATATAAAATACACATCCCATAGGAGAAACCCTCCTTGCCCTACATGTGTCATAGATTGCATGCATAAACAGGGGTCTTGGGAAGTAGCACACACAGTTGATGAATACAATATTTAAGTTAACATAAGCAATAAGGGGAGAGACAGATACAGCAAGCTATTTAGTGCAGATGGTGCTGTCTTTTTTTGTTATTAATTTAAAGGTATACAAATTAAAAATGTTTTTATTATTATTCTGAAATTAATATTTATATAGCACCAACCATATTACGCACAGAATATGTAATCATTCAAACCAGTCTTTGCCCCATTAGCGCTTACAGTTTATGTTACTGACCACACACTCTCTCTCTCTCTGGGGAAAACAGAGCACCCTGAGAAAACACACAAACTCTATTCCTAGTGGACCTGATTGTAGTGAGATTGCAATGCTAACAATTGTGCCACTGTGCTACACACATTTCTTGGTAAGTACAGTTAGAAGCAAAATATATTATACTCCGTTCCATTTCCTACTCAAGAGCAGTAGCTGTACTGATAAAAGGCAACTGCCTCCGGCAAGAGTTAGCCACTAATGACTTTTTGCCCTTGTAGGTGGACAAGATAGCTACAAATCTAGAGCAGCCTGAGATTTAAGCAATTTAAAAACACTCAGAGGTAATTACATTTAATTGCATATTATTTGCATTTAATGATGCCTTGAAAACTTGACCCTTCAGACATTCGGGGGTGGCCTTAATTTCCTGATGCTTCCACTATAGATCAGCACAGTAAAGTTGCTTGCAGTATGTTCTTGAACAAAAGTGTTTGAAAAACCGTAATCTAAATGCGAATTGTGGACCTAATTCAGCATGGATCGCTATTTGGAGAAATTACAATTGTCTGTGAGTTGAAAGGCGCCGCCCCGACAGGAAGAAAAAACACCTCGTGCAAGATTACAAATGCATCGCAGATCGCTAGCTACTCGCAGATGCATCCGCAATTCCCGAACATCATAGAAACTTTACTAATACAAGAAAAAGAATTATGAGTGCGCTTTCAACGGCAGCCTGTATAGCGGGGGTCAGCCCATGTAATAAGTGAGCCTAAAGATGAAAAATGTACTGGCGCTGGCTGTTCCTCCAATAAGGGGCGATATAGCAATTTGAATAAAAATTACAACAATTATATATACATTAAAAAATAAATAAAAGGTTGACACATTTGTCTGTTTAAACTGGAGTGTAGACAATATAAAATAATGGTGGTGGGGGGGCGTGGCCTGACTGGAGAGACGACTGGCAGCAAAAATTCAGAGCTCCTGCTCATTTTAAAAAATAAGCCATCTACTTCTAAACAAACTACCCCCATACTGCCCTCATAACCCACCTGTGGCTCGGGGTGTCTATGTGCGGAGTCGCGGAGCCGGGAGATCGTTTTCACGGTCTCTGCGGGTTGTGGCCTGCACTGGACGCCGGAGCCGCGGACTAAATTTCTAAGGCTGACCCGCTGAGAAGCTCCAGGGGGCGCGCGGCGCAGAGGCTGACCGCGGCCGCCGGATCACACGGGCCGACCCTGCAACCACCTGGGGAGTGCCTGGGACCCCCCCTACGCAGACACCGGTGCCTCGTACAACAGGCTTGGGACCCGGCGCTCGTGGACGGAGGAAAGCCGCGGACCCGCACTTCCGGTGCTGCGGCGGCGCAGCGCTCCCTCAGCCTGCAGTAAAGATCAACAGACACCGAGGTACCTTCCCTGCACCCCTCTCCCCCTGGAAGTAGCTCTTACTGTAATAGGGAGAGACAGGAGGGGGGCTGTGAGGGTGAGGAAGACTGCAGCTGCCATGCTCATGCTGGGGGAGATCTATCTAACATTACATCAACTATAGGGGCACCACCTCCTCCTCCCCATATCCTTTACTACTCATAATTTGGCATTCTGTTAGTTGTTCCCTGGATCCTATCATACTGAAGCTGACTACCCTCATTACCACCACAGTTGATTACTGAAACTGTCACTATTTCTCCAGTCTGCTGCCACAAAGTGAATTACAACTCCTATTTCCCCCCCCCCCCCTCACCGTCGCCACGTGTGTGGGAGGTGAGTGAGACTATCTTCATACCTACTAATCAGTTCTCAGCTGGCGTGTTTATACGGTGATGCCGCGGGCCGGATTGCCGTTGTAATTGAAATTTGTCATCACAGATATTATTTCCACGCTCTCTAAGTCTTGCTGCTTACTCTCCCACATAGTGGTGTTAGCAATTTTATACCTGGTAAACACAATTGCATCTCTCCGACTAGGAGAACTACACCCGCTCTCAGCTTCCCATAATTGGATACATATCACGGCGATATGTGAAGTTGCGTCACCCGCAGCTGTGATGTAGACCTATCCCCACTTTTCTAACTAACGGCAAGTTATGTCATCTGTCCGACCCTCATGAGCTCGTAATTATTACTATGGACAAATTCTTAAGTTCCTCTACACCAAAACCCCAACGATATAGAAGTGGTAGTAAACGCGGAGAACCAAGCACCACCTCTCCACCACTATCCTCCCACCCTGTCTGCCTAGACATCGCGGTTGAAACACCACCTACCATGGCCCCAAAAGCTCCCCCCGCTCCACCTTCCTATTCGGAAATAGTGAAAGCGATTAAAGAAACCGTGGAACCTTTACTACAAGCTCAGGCTGATAAATTTATGACCGCAGTATCAGACTTGAAATCAGAACTTGGGTCGATGACTCGCAGAATCTCGGTGAACGAAAATAGAATTGGAGTTAACTTTAAGGAAATAGAGGATCTTAAAGAACAAGTCGTATCTTTAGCGACCTCGCGTCAACATATGATGATGAAGATGGATGATTTGGAAAATCGTTCGAGACGCAGTAACCTGAGGATTGTGGGACTTAAAGAATCACTGAAAGGCCCTGACCTGCTGAAATTCCTCATCTCCGACTTACCAGACCTTCTAGGTATTCCCGAAGAACTCTCCTCGATGGAAATCGAACGAGCTCATAGATTGGGTCCCCCGCGTGACTCTAACCAATCTAGACCCCGACCGGTCATTTTTAAATGCTTAAATTTCAGACACAAAGAATTGATATGGTCTGCGGCTCGAAACAAGGGCCCACTTCAATGGGATGGACAGCGACTGTTCCTCTTTCAGGACTATTCTGCGGAAGTCTCTAGGGCTAGAAGGGAAATGTCTCCAATCTGCTCTCAGCTGGTGAAAAATGGCGTCCGATTTGCCCTTCTCTACCCTGCGCGGCTACGCATTTTCACCCCACAAGGCCCGAAAGATTTCACCTCAGCAGACTCGGCCAAGGGCTATGTAACGGAACTTGGAGAATCTGCGAGATTATCCTTGGCCTCACATCCATCCTCCCCAAACGGAGCTGCAGTTAATGACTGAAACCTGATGCCGGTACTTCATCCATGTTCTTCTACTGGTTGATATAGTTGATAATTCTCCTCTAATACGAGGCGGATTAAGTTTAGCCCCTACCACGACCATTTCGAAAACATTTCCTTTTCCCTGTATAAGGGTCATTAGGGTGATCTCTTAAGTTGCTTATCTTAATATTGCCTGTTGGTTATTTTGTTATTTTTATTGTTCTACATTGCAGCGGGTTCACGCTGAAAGTCCATACTGATGCATGCTGGTGTGGACGCACTCATATGTTATATTTGTCTTAACATTTGTCTTTACCTTTCTCTCTTCTTTCCGACTTCTTTTACTCTCCTCTCCTGCTACTTTTTACCTACAGATGTTTGCCTGGCTGTGGTGGGGAATATTTATGTTTATGATACTCTGGATTAATGACGGGAAGCTGTCTTTCTTCATGAGACCGACTGCTACCTTTCTCTATTCCCCCGTTGTTGGTATAAATGTCACAGCTTAATATAATATCGTGGAAAGTTAGGGGTATTAATTCTCCTATTAAACGGAGACGTATCCTTACCTACTTAAATAAGATAAAAGCTGATGTCTCTATGCTCCAAGAGACACACCTGACCCCCCCTGAACATGCTAAACTTACCATGCTTAGACAAGAGGTTGTGGTGTTTTCTTCATTTTCTTCAAAGGCAAGGGGAGTTGCTATTCTTATCCGTAAGGGGGTGGAGTTTGACATACATCATCAGATTATCGACCCTCTAGGCAGATATGTTGTGTTAGATATCACCTTGGAGGGCACCAGATTAACCTTGTGCAATATTTATGCCCCGGCTGTCTATGATAAATCATTCTATCTAGAAATAACTAATATTCTCCGCCCATATTCGCATACCTCTCTCATTGTTGGCGGGGATATGAATATGGTGTCCTCTTTGGTTTTGGACAGAAAGGGTGCCTCGTCTCAGGGGGCCCGACTGCCCAGGATCAACCTGGAATACATGTCTGCACAATTGGGACTGGTCGACGTGTGGCGACTCCGTAACCCGGTAGAGTTGGAATATACTTATTATTCTTCATCCCATAATTCTTTCTCACGTATTCATTACTTTCTTGTTTCCACTGATCTGTCCCCCAGGATCACTGAGGCAGCTATTAACCCGATAACTATTTCAGACCATGCCCCTATATCACTTGTCCTTCAAGGTAGACTCACTTTGGGTACCAACTCCCATTGGAGATTCCCTGCCAAGATGGCGGCTTCTCCGGAATTTAAAACCATGTTGCTGACTTCCTGGGACTCTTACGCTCTTAACAATGCTGACCATACGTCTGACCCTGCCTTATTTTGGCAGACCGCTAAAGCTGTTCTGCGAGGAGATATAATTGCACTTATGGCGAAATATAGACGAGATCAAGACGCCGCATATAGAGCAGCACAAGCTACACTCACTTCCTCATTTCAAAATTTTAAAACCACACCTACGTTGGCTAACAAACAGAAATATAGAGACGCCAAAACCCAATTTGATCATACTCTAACGCATATGGATAATAGATTCCTCATTGCAGGCAAATATAAATTCTTCCAATATGGAGATAAGCCGAGTCGAATGCTTTCCAATTTACTTAGATCTGATAAGGGACCCCATCATGTGACAGCTTTGAGGGATTCGACCTCAGCTGTACAATCCGAAGGGAAGGCAATAACTGACATCTTCCACTCCTTTTTTACTGATCTCTACTCCCACAACACTGTTGACCAACATACCAAAACCTCCTTCTGGGAAACTGTACAATTACCTCAGATTTCCCAGGATCAATCATATTCCCTTACGACCCCTATTACTGTCACCGAAGTGACGGAGGCTATTAAAGCCCTTAAACCACTGAAGACCCCAGGCCCTGATGGCTTATCAGGAGAATTCTTTAAACTGCTCTCCCCTAAGATTGTGGATTCACTAGTGGCCTTCTTTAATACTATATTCTCCAACCTCACTATCCCACACCATTTTAACTCGGCCCTGATCCGGGTTATACCTAAATCTGGCAAAGACCCGCTTCTCCCGTCTTCCTACCGCCCTATCTCCCTACTTAATGTAGACTACAAACTATTTACTAAACTGTTAGCAAACCGACTAAAATTTATTCTGCCTGAAATAATGCACAGTGATCAAACCGGTTTTATTTCGGGCAGACACTCGGTGACCAATATCCGCAAAGTTCTAACGGTTCTCCAATCCCTGAGGGGGGTGGAGACGGGTGGTCCCACTTTTCTATTGTCATTGGATGCTGAGAAAGCGTTTGATTTGGTGACGTGGGACCACCTGTTTGAGACACTCCGACGCTTCGGATTTTCTGACAGATTTGTGGCCATTTTACATACCATATACCATAATGCATCTACACAAGTTTTCACTAACCGATATATGTCTCAACCCTTAACGATTCATAGGGGGACCAGACAAGGCTGCCCCTTATCCCCTTTGCTTTTTGCGGCAGCTTTAGAACCCCTGGCTATAGCACTGAGACAATTACCGACCTTCTCGGGGATATCGGTGGGAAAGAGAGAAGTTAAACTCGGACTATTTGCGGATGATATGATCTTATTTGTCTCTAACCCCCGTATCTCAATACCTGCCATTTTTGACACTATACAATGTTTTAGTACCTTTGCAGGTTATCGCATAAACACCCATAAATCGGAACTACTCCCTCTGACCAACATGCAGAACCCTCTTCTCTGTGCCGACTTCTCTTCCCAATTCACGCTGACTCCTACCAAACTAAAATACTTAGGTATTTATGTTCCCTCAGAACTTCCCCGATTATATCAATTTAACTATATACCCACTATCCAGCAAATCAAAACACGATTAGAATCCTGGAAAGATCTCAAACTTTCTCTGTTGGGTAGGATAGTGGTGATAAAGGCTGTCATTTTCCCGAAACTGGCTTACTTACTTCAAATGCTCCCCATCACGATCACTAAACAAGACTCCTTATTCTGCTCGCAAATGTTTTAAAAATTCATCTGGAAAAACTCAAAACCCCGCATGCCCAAGACCCGAACTTATGTTAGTAAACGAAAAGGTGGCTTGAGTATGCCCAATGTGACGATGTTTGCCAGATCGGCACTATTTAAATTTGCCTCAGATTGGCTCCTTCGATCAGATATATTCACGAACTTGGAACTGGAAGAGGCACTGTTTTCCCCGTACTCCCCTGCAGCATTGCTTCACACACCGAGGTCTAAACTACCCCAGGGGATTAAGACTAATATTTTATTTTGGGACACTTATAGGGCCTGGACCTCCATACATAAACTATTTCGTACTGACCCCTTTGAATCACCATACTTACCCTTATGGGGTAACCCCAATTTCCCCTCTTCTTTAGATAATCGTCATTTTTACACATGGAAATGTAAAGGGATATACACTATTAGAGATGTCTTTGATCCTGGTGGACAGATGTTCTCCTTTCTGCAACTACGTGACAAATTTTCTTTACCCCACTCCAACTTCTTCATGTTTCTCCAAGCACGCCATTATATTAACTCCCTTAAGGTCCCCTTGGGCAAAGTGACCTCCACTCGAACGATTCTCGACACTCTCCTGTTCTGCAGACATAATCCATTCAAAATTCGTTATCTCTACAATGACCTGATTGAAGCGTTAGCCCCCTCTTGGTCCCCTCTCACTGATTCTTGGAAGCGAGAACTTCCAGAGGCACCTGAGATGGGCGGGGTTTCTAAGAACACTGATGTGGTCCTAAAGGCTCTAAAATCAGCTACGTTACAAGAAATACATCTAAGGATTGTAAACAGGATGTATATATCCCCCTCCCAAAGACAACACTTCCGCCAGGGTGAGTCGGGCAAATGCCCTAAATGTGGAGTAAATGGAGCAACCCTTGCACACAACCTATGGTCATGTGGGAAGGTTAAACGCTTCTGGTGTAAGATTCTCCAGTATTTATCCCGACTATTCAAGTTAAATCTTCCTGGACTAGTGGGCCCGCTGTTGTTTGCTGACTTCTTACCCTGGCTGTCGCGATTTGACCTTGCCCCTGCGGTCCCTCTGCTGACTGTGATGGTCACGGTGGCAAAACAGGTGATAATGAGGCATTGGATATATAAAACTGCCCCATCGGTAGGAGAATGGGAATCCGCTTTATTAGATGTGCTGTTTTGTGAGAGACGAATGGCCACTTTCCAAATTGAGAATGGAGTTGTACTCTTCCATAAAAAATGGGGACTGTATATTGAGAGTTTACCCCCTGCTAGACGCGAAGGCATTTGGAGGGTATTCCGGGACACAACGTGGTACTGGACTGGTCGGATAGCGGAAATTATTACGTGATTATCTGTAATTTAAAAGGCAGGATTAATGGGTAAACCCCACTTACAATACCGACCCTCCAAAAGGATGGCTCTCTACATTGAAACGGTCACCCCAAAATCGAGATTTACTCCCCTCATCCAGAATGTATATTTGATCGCCTCCCCCCCCCGGCAATATACATCACCCAACTATAGTATTTCTGTATTATTTTCTTTTCTTTACTTTCTATCTCTATCCGATTTCTTTTCTGTCTTTCCTCCTCTCTAGCAGATGTGATATTTAGTTTATGAACTGTGTATGTGGTGGGCGGTTGGGGAGAGTGAGACACCTAGGTGGATCATTTCCTCTGCACTCGCTGCTGGACAGCTGGACTTATATTACCCTATGTGAACTGTTGCTATCTTCTTTTCTTTTCCCTCTTTTCCTTTCTCATTAAAAAATAGAAAAGATGTACAGCCTTCAATTTTCTGCATACTATTCACTATTGGATTAGAATATCTGTCATTGCTGAATAATCTTGTAAACTGTCTCCTGGAAACTTATGTTATGACTATATGGCTGTCTAATAAAGAAATTTATTAAAAAAAAAAAAAATAATGGTGGTGACCACTTGGGTCTAGCTCGGATTGTATCCTGTGCACAATAACTGGTTAGGGCTCGTTCCTCAGTGTAGCCATTAGTTCACTTATAGGTGTTAATATTACCCGTTCCTTTGCAGGTACAGTCCCCAGAGAATCTCGATTGCAGGTGGAGATCCAAATAGTAGCAGGGGAATGTTTCGGGTCCCAATGGTGTAACACTTTAAATAAGGTCCAATGGAGGCGAAGAGTCCAATTTTTACCAGAGAGATCACAAGTAGATATAGTGCTGGTGGTCAATAGTATAGTTCAACGCGTTTCACTGGTCTTAATGGCTGCCAGCTTCCTCAGGAGCCCTAACCAGTTATTGTGCACAGGATATAATCTGAGCTAGACTCAAGTGGTCACCACCATTGTCTACACTCCAGTTTAAACAGACAACTGTGTCAACCTTTTATTTATTTTTTAATGTATATATAATAAATTGTTGTCATTTTTATTCAAATTGCTATATCGTCCCTTATTGGAGTAACAGCTGGCGCCAGTACATTTTTCATCTTTAGGATCAGAGAAACTTTGCCGTCTGATCAAATGCGAGTAGGTCTGAGGCTGCCACTAACCTGCGACTGAAACGGCCTGTAAGTGGTCTACGCTGACGTCAGAGACTCTCCCCAAAAATGCCTGGGCACGCCTGCATTTTTCTGACACATCCAGAAAACGGCAGGTTTTTGCCCAGAAACGCCAGCTTCCCGACGGCTACATTGCGATTACAATCTGTATGCATTTTCTGTCGCTAGTGCCACTCACGCGTGCGCAATGTGAACGCTATGAATGTGCAGTCATTTGATAATCGCTCGATTTGCGATTTCTCTGAATAGCGATCCATGCTGAATTAGGCCCTGTATGTGGAGAAAAGACCATTCAATTGGGATAAAGTACAGTATATATAACTCTTATACAACCAGTGTTGTTTTAGACAAATTGTTGGTACGCTAAATATTGAATATTAATTGTAATAATGTGCCAGTTACTTCCTCACAAATATATTATGTAACGGAACTTGGAGAATCTGCGAGATTATCCTTGGCCTCACATCCATCCTCCCCAAACGGAGCTGCAGTTAATGACTGAAACCTGATGCCGGTACTTCATCCATGTTCTTCTACTGGTTGATATAGTTGATAATTCTCCTCTAATACGAGGCGGATTAAGTTTAGCCCCTACCACGACCATTTCGAAAACATTTCCTTTTCCCTGTATAAGGGTCATTAGGGTGATCTCTTAAGTTGCTTATCTTAATATTGCCTGTTGGTTATTTTGTTATTTTTATTGTTCTACATTGCAGCGGGTTCACGCTGAAAGTCCATACTGATGCATGCTGGTGTGGACGCACTCATATGTTATATTTGTCTTAACATTTGTCTTTACCTTTCTCTCTTCTTTCCGACTTTTTTTACTCTCCTCTCCTGCTACTTTTTACCTACAGATGTTTGCCTGGCTGTGGTGGGGAATATTTATGTTTATGATACTCTGGATTAATGACGGGAAGCTGTCTTTCTTCATGAGACCGACTGCTACCTTTCTCTATTCCCCTGTTGTTGGTATAAATGTCACAGCTTAATATAATATCGTGGAATGTTAGGGGTATTAATTCTCCTATTAAACGGAGACGTATCCTTACCTACTTAAATAAGATAAAAGCTGATGTCTCTATGCTCCAAGAGACACACCTGACCCCCCCTGAACATGCTAAACTTACCATGCTTAGACAAGAGGTTGTGGTGTTTTCTTCATTTTCTTCAAAGGCAAGGGGAGTTGCTATTCTTATCCGTAAGGGGGTGGAGTTTGACATACATCATCAGATTATCGACCCTCTAGGCAGATATGTTGTGTTAGATATCACCTTGGAGGGCACCAGATTAACCTTGTGCAATATTTATGCCCCGGCTGTCTATGATAAATCATTCTATCTAGAAATAACTAATATTCTCCGCCCATATTCGCATACCTCTCTCATTGTTGGCGGGGATATGAATATGGTGTCCTCTTTGGTTTTGGACAGAAAGGGTGCCTCGTCTCAGGGGGCCCGACTGCCCAGGATCAACCTGGAATACATGTCTGCACAATTGGGACTGGTCGACGTGTGGCGACTCCGTAACCCGGTAGAGTTGGAATATACTTATTATTCTTCATCCCATAATTCTCTCTCACGTATTGATTACTTTCTTGTTTCCACTAATCTGTCCCCCAGGATCACTGAGGCAGCTATTAACCCGATAACTATTTCAGACCATGCCCCTATATCACTTGTCCTTCAAGGTAGACTCACTTTGGGTACCAACTCCCATTGGAGATTCCCTGCCAAGATGGCGGCTTCTCCGGAATTTAAAACCATGTTGCTGACTTCCTGGGACTCTTACGCTCTTAACAATGCTGACCATACGTCTGACCCTGCCTTATTTTGGCAGACCGCTAAAGCTGTTCTGCGAGGAGATATAATTGCATTTATGGCGAAATATAGACGAGATCAAGACGCCGCATATAGAGCAGCACAAGCTACACTCACTTCCTCATTTCAAAATTTTAAAACCACACCTACGTTGGCTAACAAACAGAAATATAGAGACGTCAAAACCCAATTTGATCATACTCTAACGCATATGGATAATAGATTCCTCATTGCAGGCAAATATAAATTCTTCCAATATGGAGATAAGCCGAGTCGAATGCTTTCCAATTTACTTAGATCTGATAAGGGACCCCATCATGTGACAGCTTTGAGGGATTCGACCTCAGCTGTACAATCCGAAGGGAAGGCAATAACTGACATCTTCCACTCCTTTTTTACTGATCTCTACTCCCACAGCACTGTTGACCAACATACCAAAACCTCCTTCTGGGAAACTGTACAATTACCTCAGATTTCCCAGGATCAATCAGATTCCCTTACGACCCCTATTACTGTCACCGAAGTGACGGAGGCTATTAAAGCCCTTAAACCACTGAAGACCCCAGGCCCTGATGGCTTATCAGGAGAATTCTTTAAACTGCTCTCCCCTAAGATTGTGGATTCACTAGTGGCCTTCTTTAATACTATATTCTCCAACCTCACTATCCCACACCATTTTAACTCGGCCCTGATCCGGGTTATACCTAAATCTGGCAAAGACCCGCTTCTCCCGTCTTCCTACCGCCCTATCTCCCTACTTAATGTAGACTACAAACTATTTACTAAACTGTTAGCAAACCGACTAAAATTTATTCTGCCTGAAATAATCCACAGTGATCAAACCGGTTTTATTTCGGGCAGACACTCGGTGTCACGATCCGGGTATCTGGACGCCATTTCTTACCCATCAGATGCCTCCTAAGGTTGGCTCAGCGCTCCAGGACCGGATCCCATCTGTTATCCTGATGTTTACATTCCTGTATCCTCTCCTGTCACTCTGAGACGCGGTCACAGTAAACGCCATATTACACCTGGCATGGCGTCTCCCGCGGCCTCCGCCGCCGTCCCTGAGCTTCTGCATGCAGAGTGTCTGAGTGGCGATTACGTCAGCCGCGGCCTCCGCTGTGTCCGCGTGGTTGGATGTGCACCTGTCAGCTTGGCGCCTCCCGTCTCCGGTGGCCGGCGCCGCCATTACTGTTTTCATTACCACATGGATTACAAACCAAACTTCCCTCCAAGTGTCTGCATGGGCGCAGCCATCTTGGATTCTGTCAGCTGATCATTTCCACCAATCTGTTCTCAGTATTGATAATCTGCATAATTGCCTAGCCAATCCCTTCCTTGCTGCAGGTATAAATACAGTGTGCCTGAGCAAGGAAGGCGTCAGTGCTTTGGTTGTCAAACCTAGTTCCTGTTTGTCTCTCTCCTGTGATTGTCTTCCAGGTTCCAGCTCCTGTCTCAAGACTTCCACCATAGAGACCCGCACCAGCATTCCACCTGCGGTGTAGCCTGACTCTCCGATCCATTGTGGATTCATCTGTTTCCAGCTACAACATTACCTGCTTCCAGCCCAGCTTCCAGCAGAGTACAGCTTCTCTTAAAGGGCCGGTGTCCTTTCTACAGTTTACCACTCTCCACCGGTATTATTATTTCTCCGCTCTCAAACTCTACATTTCATTCATATTGCATCGCTCTCAAGCTTCATTTATTATTTAACTGGTTCCAGCCAGTATCCACTCCGTGCCAACATCTGTCTGGTTCCAACCAGAACCCACAGCAGCTATTTTATTTACAGCAGTCCAGCTTTCCCTGGAACACCAGCTGGTACGATCCTGGGCTTTCTTCATTGCTACAGTCGGGCCTGGTAAGGACTTTCCAACTCGCAGATAATAAGAACTGTCTCATACTACCAGAGCTCTGTGGCCCCTGCCACCCTGTAGTACCCAGGAACTGTATTATTTCTCTGCTGATTTTATGTTTCTTTTACTGCTACTGTGATGCATGGAGTTTGTCATAAATAAACATCATTGACTTTTATTCAAGTTGTCGTGGTCACGCCTTCGGGCGGTTATTCTTCATGTTACTTACATGTCCAGGGGTCTGATACAACCTCCCAGGTTCCGGTACATCTCAGCCCCTACAACTGAGGCTGCCTCCCGTCAGCTCAGGCCCTCAGTTGTGACACTCGGTGACCAATATCCGCAAAGTTCTAACGGTTCTCCAATCCCTGAGGGGGGTGGAGACGGGTGGTCCCACTTTTCTATTGTCATTGGATGCTGAGAAAGCGTTTGATTTGGTGACGTGGGACCACCTGTTTGAGACACTCCGACGCTTCGGATTTTCTGACAGATTTGTGGCCATTTTACATACCATATACCATAATGCATCTACACAAGTTTTCACTAACCGATATATGTCTCAACCCTTAACGATTCATAGGGGGACCAGACAAGGCTGCCCCTTATCCCCTTTGCTTTTTGCGGCAGCTTTAGAACCCCTGGCTATAGCACTGAGACAATTACCGACCTTCTCGGGGATATCGGTGGGAAAGAGAGAAGTTAAACTCGGACTATTTGCGGATGATATGATCTTATTTGTCTCTAACCCCCGTATCTCAATACCTGCCATTTTTGACACTATACAATGTTTTAGTACCTTTGCAGGTTATCGCATAAACACCCATAAATCGGAACTACTCCCTCTGACCAACATGCAGAACCCTCTTCTCTGTGCCGACTTTTCTTCCCAATTCACGCTGACTCCTACCAAACTAAAATACTTAGGTATTTATGTTCCCTCAGAACTTCCCCGATTATATCAATTTAACTATATACCCACTATCCAGCAAATCAAAACACGATTAGAATCCTGGAAAGATCTCAAACTTTCTCTGTTGGGTAGGATAGTGGTGATAAAGGCTGTCATTTTCCCGAAACTGGCTTACTTACTTCAAATGCTCCCCATCACGATCACTAAACAAGACTCCTTATTCTGCTCGCAAATGTTTTCAAAATTCATCTGGAAAAACTCAAAACCCTGCATGCCCAAGACCAGAACTTATGTTAGTAAACGAAAAGGTGGCTTGAGTATGCCCAATGTGACGATGTTTGCCAGATCGGCACTATTTAAATTTGCCTCAGATTGGCTCCTTCGATCAGATATATTCACGAACTTGGAACTGGAAGAGGCACTGTTTTCCCCGTACTCCCCTGCAGCATTGCTTCACACACCGAGGTCTAAACTACCCCAGGGGATTAAGACTAATATGTTATTTTGGGACACTTATAGGGCCTAGACCTCCATACATAAACTATTTCGTACTGACCCCTTTGAATCACCATACTTACCCTTATGGGGTAACCCCAATTTCCCCTCTTCTTTAGATAATCGTCATTTTAACACATGGAAATGTAAAGGGATATACACTATTAGAGATGTCTTTGATCCTGGTGGACAGATGTTCTCCTTTCTGCAACTACGTGACAAATTTTCTTTACCCCACTCCAACTTCTTCATGTTTCTCCAAGCACGCCATTATATTAACTCCCTTAAGGATCCCTTGGGCAAAGTGACCTCCACTCGAACGATTCTCGACACTCTCCTGTTCTGCAGACATAATCCATTCAAAATTCGTTATCTCTACAATGACCTGATTGAAGCGTTAGCCCCCTCTTGGTCCCCTCTCACTGATTCTTGGAAGCGAGAACTTCCAGAGGCACCTGAGATGGGCGGGGTTTCTAAGAACACTGATGTGGTCCTAAAGGCTCTAAAATCAGCTACGTTACAAGAAATACATCTAAGGATTGTAAACAGGATGTATATATCCCCCTCCCAAAGACAACACTTCCGCCAGGGTGAGTCGGGCAAATGCCCTAAATGTGGAGTAAATGGAGCAACCCTTGCACACAACCTATGGTCATGTGGGAAGGTTAAACGCTTCTGGTGTAAGATTCTCCAGTATTTATCCCGACTATTCAAGTTAAATCTTCCTGGACTAGTGGGCCCGCTGTTGTTTGCTGACTTCTTACCCTGGCTGTCGCGATTTGACCTTGCTCCTGCGGTCCCTCTGCTGACTGTGATGGTCACGGTGGCAAAACAGGTGATAATGAGGCATTGGATATATAAAACTGCCCCATCGGTAGGAGAATGGGAATCCGCTTTATTAGATGTGCTGTTTTGTGAGAGACGAATGGCCACTTTCCAAATTGAGAATGGAGTTGTACTCTTCCATAAAAAATGGGGACTGTATATTGAGAGTTTACCCCCTGCTAGACGCGAAGGCATTTGGAGGGTATTCCGGGACACAACGTGGTACTGGACTGGTCGGATAGCGGGAATTATTACGTGATTATCTGTAATTTAAAAGGCAGGGTTAATGGGTAAACCCCACTTACAATACCGACCCTCCAAAAGGATGGCTCTCCACATTGAAACGGTCACCCCAAAATCGAGATTTACTCCCCTCATCCAGAATGTATATTTGATCGCCTTCCCCCCCCGGCAATATACATCACCCAACTATAGTATTTCTGTATTATTTTCTTTTCTTTACTTTCTATCTCTATCCTATTTCTTTTCTGTCTTTCCTCCTCTCTAGCAGATGTGATATTTAGTTTATGAACTGTGTATGTGGTGGGCGGTTGGGGAGAGTGAGACACCTAGGTGGATCATTTCCTCTGCACTCGCTGCTGGACAGCTGGACTTATATTACCCTATGTGAACTGTTGCTATCTTCTTTTCTTTTCCCTCTTTTCCTTTCTCATTAAAAAATAGAAAAGATGTACAGCCTTCAATTTTCTGCATACTATTCACTATTGGATTAGAATATCTGTCATTGCTGAATAATCTTGTAAACTGTCTCCTGGAAACTTATGTTATGACTATATGGCTGTCTAATAAAGAAATTTATTAAAAAAAAAAAAATAATGGTGGTGACCACTTGGGTCTAGCTCGGATTGTATCCTGTGCACAATAACTGGTTAGGGCTCGTTCCTCAGTGTAGCCATTAGTTCACTTATAGGTGTTAATATTACCCGTTCCTTTGCAGGTACAGTCCCCAGAGAATCTCGATTGCAGGTGGAGATCCAAATAGTAGCAGGGGAATGTTTCGGGTCCCAATGGTGTAACACTTTAAATAAGGTCCAATGGAGGCGAAGAGTCCAATTTTTACCAGAGAGATCACAAGTAGATATAGTGCTGGTGGTCAATAGTATAGTTCAACGCGTTTCACTGGTCTTAATGGCTGCCAGCTTCCTCAGGAGCCCTAACCAGTTATTGTGCACAGGATATAATCTGAGCTAGACTCAAGTGGTCACCACCATTGTCTACACTCCAGTTTAAACAGACAACTGTGTCAACCTTTTATTTATTTTTTAATGTATATATAATAAATTGTTGTCATTTTTATTCAAATTGCTATATCGTCCCTTATTGGAGTAACAGCCGGCGCCAGTACATTTTTCATCTTTAGGATCAGAGAAACTTTGCCGTCTGATCAAATGCGAGTAGGTCTGAGGCTGCCACTAACCTGCGACTGAAACGGCCTGTAAGTGGTCTACGCTGACGTCAGAGACTCTCCCCAAAAATGCCTGGGCACGCCTGCATTTTTCTGACACATCCAGAAAACGGCAGGTTTTCGCCCAGAAACGCCAGCTTCCCGACGGCTACATTGCGATTACAATCTGTATGCATTTTCTGTCGCTAGTGCCACTCACGCGTGCGCAATGTGAACGCTATGAATGTGCAGTCATTTGATAATCGCTCGATTTGCGATTTCTCTGAATAGCGATCCATGCTGAATTAGGCCCTGTATGTGGAGAAAAGACCATTCAATTGGGATAAAGTACAGTATATATAACTCTTATACAACCACTGTTGTTTTAGACAAATTGTTGGTACGCTAAATATTGAATATTAATTGTAATAATGTGCCAGTTACTTCCTCACAAATATATTAGCCTGCCTAGCACTACCCTTGCTCCTGACAGTGCTTGTGAGTGACATACTTGTAAAGTGACAGCCTGCAAAGCAGAGTATTCTGATTATTTTGTGGTAAACTCCAAAAGGAAGAAATAAATAATAATAATAATAATAATAATAATAATAATAAAAAATAAAGAAGCAAAAATAATTACATTGGGGTGGGGGGTGGTGGTGGTGGTGGTGGGGGGGGGGGTTAAAGCACAGAATACAGGGATTTGCAGTATTGATTTTTGAGGAGTGGGGTTCTGTAAAATAAGTGCTTAAGAATTGTAATATTGGGCGAAAATATAAAATTAATTTGTTCTGAAATAGCTTTTCAGAAAATCACAGAATAATTCTTATTTAATCGAATGTAGTGAACAGTTGCTAATGTAATGATATGTGCTCTGTCACAGGTATCAAAGAGACAGCATGTGAACACATCAAAAAGTAACAGTAGATAATTAAGACTTTTCTCAATTAATTCAACTAAAATCGAAAAATCCAATTTGCAAATCTTCTTCTTGACGAGATGACGCTAACTAAGGGATGTTATATGTATGCTTCATGAATAGGGCTACAGAAGCTGGGGATTTCCCTTCAAATTGTTAGTGGATATTGTAGGCTATTCAGTCAACATCCATATTCCTAAGAAGCAGGAATTGAGTCTCAGTAGCGAGGTGCTGTTTTACCAATTTGCCTTAAATTTTCTCCATATCTGTCTTTGCTCTTGCTTATCACAATTTCCCACCAAGTTATATCAGTATACATGGGATGCAATCAATTTGCTGGCTGTCGGGATCCCGGTGGTCAGGATACAGACACTGGAATTCCGACAGCCGACAATGCAGATAGCCGGAATTCTGGAGCACAGGGGCTATTCCCACTCGTTGATGTCCACGACACCCATAGAGTGAGACTAGAACCTGTGGCGAGCGCAGCGGGCCACTGAGCCCACAGTGTGCATTCTGGCGGGCGGGATGCTGCTGTCGGGATCTTGACAGCCGGCATCCCACCCGCTGTTAAATAGTATGTATTCCGTATACATTTACATACACAAATTCCTCCCAATCTCTCACCCTAGCAGGCTACAAAATACACAACCAGTACCCAACTCCTCTTCCTTGACAACATTACTGCAAATTCCAGGATTCTGGTGCAGGACTACTCCGGACATAAACTTCGCACAGCACTCCATGGAGATGACCAGATAAGTAGTAATCTTCTCTATATTAGGTGGACAACACTGTATTTTGTAGTACAACAGAACACTTTGCAAATTTGTTAAGCATTTTTGATACGCAATGTAACAGCTATTTCAAAATATCACTAATGATCACAGGAAGCAGGAAAAACGAGATTTATGGTAAGAACTTACCGTTGTTAAATCTCTTTCTGCGCGGTACACTGGGCTCCACAAGGATTCACATCAGGGTGTAGAGTAGGATCTTGATCCGAGGCAACAACAGGCTCAAAGCTTTGACTGTTCCCAAGATGCACAGCGCCGCCTCCTCTATAACCCCGCCTCCGTGCACAGGAGCTCAGTTTCATTAATCAGCCCAATGCAGTAGCAGGTACCAGAGACGACAATCGCTCATAGCCAATTACACCGCACACTCACCACAGGAGAGGGTGTCAGCGGCTATGCCATACCAACCCAAAGAAGCTACGTGCGTCAGGGTGGGCGCCTTGTGGAGCCCAGTGTACCTCGCAGAAAGAGATTTAACAAAGGTAAGTTCTTACCATAAATCTCGTTTTCTGCTGCGGGGTACACTGGGCTCCACAAGGATTCACATCAGGGATGTCCTAAAGCAGTTCCTTTTGGGAGTAGACGCACTGTAGCGGGCACAAGAACCCGGCGTCCAAAGGAAGCATCCTGGGAGGCGGAAGTATCGAAGGCATAGAACCTAATGAACGTGTTCCCCGAGGACCACGTAGAACGCCTTGCACAATTGATCAAGGGTCGCACCACGGTGGGTCGCCCAAGTTGGTCCTACCGACCGAGAAGAATGGGCATTGATGATAGCAGGAAACGGACATCAAGCCTGTACATAAGCATGTGCAATCACCATTCTAATGCATCTGGCCAGAGCCTGCTTGGAAGCAGGCCAGCCACGTTTGTGAAAACCAAACAACACAAAAAGAGAATCTGAATTCCTAACAAAGGAAGTTCTCTTCACATAGATACGGAGAGCCCGTACTACATCCAAATACCGCTCTTTGGCAGATAACTCAGGAGAATGAAAGGCCGAAACCACAATCTCCTGGTTAAGGTGGAAGGAAGATACCACCTTGGGTAAATAACCTGGCCGTGTTCTAAGAACCGCCCGGTCATGGTGAAAAATCAGATGGGTTCCTTATCCTATAAGTCTCCCTAAGTCCGAGACCCTTCTAGCTGAAGCAATAGCCAGCAAGAATAACACCTGAAGGGAAAGCCACTTAAGGTCAGCAGTGGTAAGAGGCTCAAACGGAGACTCTTGTAAGGCCTCCAAAACCACCAACAGATCCCAAGGGGTCACAGGTGGCACATAAGGAGGCTGAATTCACAACACACCCTGAGTGAATGTATGGACATCAGGTAGGGTAGCAATATTTCTCTGAAACCAAACCGACAAGGCCGAGATGTGAACCTTGAGGGAGGCCAGACGCAGGCCTAAATCCAGGCCCTGTTGTAGAAAGGCCAATAGTTTGGCCGTACTAAACTTGCAAACGTCATGATTGTGAGATGCACACCAAGTAAAGTAAGCATTCCAGACCCTATGGTAAATCCGAGCAGAAGTCGGCTTACGGGCCTTCAACATAGTTTGAACGACTGCCTCAGAAAAACCCTTGGCCCTCAGGACGGAAGCTTCAAGAGCCATGCCGTTAAAGCCAGATGGGCCAAATCCTGGTAAACACAAGGGCCCTGAACAAGGAGGTCTGGTCGTTGTGGAAGTAGAAAGGGACGATCCAACGAGAGGCCCTGTAGATCAGAGAACCAGTGCCGCATGGGCCACGCTGGAGCTACCAGAAGCAGGTTTCCTCCATCTTGCTTGAACTTCCGTATTACTCTGGGCAGGAGTGACACCGGAGGGAACACATACGGCAGCCGAAAGATCCATGGAATTGCCAGAGCGTCCACGAAAGCTGCTTGAGGATCCCTTGTCCTTGCTCCGAAGACTGGAACCTTGTGATTGTGTCAAGACGCCATCAGATCCACATCTGGAAGGCCCCACGAGAAGTTGAAACACCTCCGGATGGAGGCTCCACTCTCCGGCGTGTATGTCATGACGACTGAGATAGTCCGCTTCCCAGTTCAGAACGCCCGGAATGAACACTGCGGATATGGCCGGCAGATAGCGTTCTGCCCACTGAAGAATCCATGATACTTTCCTTATTGCCATGCGGCTTCGAGTGCCGCCTTGATGATTGATATACGCCACCGTGGTGGCGTTGTCCGACTGTACTTGAACAGGTCTGTTCTGTATCAGATGCTGGGCCATTGTCAACGCATTGAACACTGCCCGCAATTCCAGAATGTTTATCGGGAGTAGTGACTCCTCCTCGGTCCACCGACCCTAGATAGAGTGTTGTTCCAACACCGCACCCCAACCTCTCAGACTGGCATCCGTCGTCAGCAGGACCCAGATGGATATCCAGAAGGGACGGCCTCTGCTCAATCGTTGGTCCTGAAGCCACCAGCTCAGTGACAGGCGGACCTCCGGAGACAAGGAGATCATGTGAGATCTGATCCGGTGAGGCAGGCCATCCCACTTGGACAGACTCAACTTCTGCAGAGGGCGAGAATGGAATTGAGCATACTCCTCCATGTCGAAAGCCGACACCATGAGACCTAGCACTTGCATTGCCGAATGAATCGACACTTGCGGATGAGATATGAAGCATCGAATCCTGTCCTGAAGTTTCAGGACTTTCTCCTGAGACAGGAATAACCGCTGGTTGTGAGTGTCCAATAACGCTCCCCAGGTGTACCATGCTCCGAGCAGGAACCAGGGAGGATTTCTTCCAGTTGATCAGCCACCCGTGGGCTTTCATGCACTGGACCGTCATATCAAAATGACACAGGAGAAGTTATGGGGAATTCGCCTTGACGGCGGAGTGTAGCCGTCATGACCGCCATAACTTTGGTGAAAACTCGGGGAGTCGTTGTCAAACCAAAGGGTAACGCCCAAAATTGGTAATGGAGGTTGCCCACCGCAAACCTCAGGTACTGCTGATGAGACACCGCAATAAGAATATGCAGGTAGGCATCCTGTATGTCCAGGGAGACCATAAAGTCCCCAGGCTCCATGGCCAGAACAATAGAGCGCAGAGTTTCCATATGGAACTTGGAGACCCGCACATGCTTGTTCAAAGACTTCAGATTGAGAATGGGCCGCGAGGACCCATTCGGTTTCGGGACTAGGAACAGCAGTGAATAGTACCCCTTGTCTCTCTGAGCCAGAGGCACCTGTACCACCAACTCCTGTGGTCAGGAGGGAATGTACCACCGAGTGCAAAGTGTTTGGTTTTGCCAGATCCAGAGGCACATCTGTCAGGCAAAATCGATGAGGGGGACGATTCTTGAAGGGTACGGCGTAACCTCGAGCGACGACTTCCCTTACCCAGGTATCTGAAGTGGTCTTCAACCATTCCTGGGCAAAACCTAGAAATAGGACCTCCACCCTGGGATCCCCCAGAGGGAGGCCCGCCCCGTCATGCAGCAGGCTTGTCAGTTTTGGAAGCAGGCTGACGGGCAGCCCAGGCTCGCTTAGGTCTGGGCTTGGCAGGTCTGAAAGCATGAACTTGCTTTCGATACGCCTGACCTTTTGCTTTACCTGGAGGGAAAGTACTTTTAGCCTTCTGCGTGGAAGGAGCCATACTAGGTAGGAAAGCTGTTTTAGCAGTAGCCAGATCAGCCACAATCTTATTGAGATCTTCTCCAAAGAGAATGTCTCCCTTGAAAGGAAGCACCTCCAGGGTTTTCTTGGAATCCATATCCACCGACCAGGATCTCAACCAAAGGATATGTCTGGTCTACAGACGTAGTAGCAGCCTGGGCCGCCAACACCCCGGCATCGGAGGCCGCCTCCTTAAAGGTACAGAGAAGCCGTGGTAATATAGGAGAGACATTGTCGAGCATGCTCAGATGCGTTGGAAGGCAGTTCCGCCTCAAGTTCCTGAGCCCACGCCTCAACAGCTTCAGCAGCCCATGTCGCTGCAATGGTTGGCCTATGCACAGCCTCCGTTAGGGTGTAAATCGCTTTTAAACAACCCTCCACACGTCTATCCGTCGGTTCCTTCAGAGGGGTGACGGTAATTACTGGCAGAGCAGAGGAAACTACCATGTGCGCCACATGAGAATCAACGGGCGGAGGAGTTTCCCAATTTTTACATACCTCCGCAGAGAGATGATAGCAAGCCAACAGTCTCTTATTCGGTGTGAATTTTGTCCCAGGATTTTCCCAGGATTCCTGTCGTATGTCAACCAGGTGTTCAGAATGAGGTAAAACTTGTTTAACCACCTTCTTACATTTAAACCTATCCGATTTTCTAGAGACAGCCTCAGGATCATCAGACACCTGAAGAATGAGCCTAATTGCCTCAATCAAATCTGGGACATCCACCATTGATTTCCCCTCCCCATCAGAAACATCTAAGTCAGTGTCTGTGGGATCAGTATATGCACCATCCTCCTCAGAGGACGTGTCTGGGATAGCAGTGGATTGGGAGGTGGTAATGGCCCGCTTAGAAGACGACTTCGTCTTAGGCGGGCGAGAGTGACACTTAGATTTGGGCAATCACCGGTTCAAATGCTGTAACTGAGTGGAGATTTGATTTGCCCATGGCGGATTAATAGCAGGGACCATAAACTGCTGCATTGGCACAGGTGGTCCCACAGGGGGCGCCAATTTAGTTACAAGCGTGTTTAACAGCATGTAAAATGTAGCCCAAGGTGGGTCCTGTGATGCCCTAGGTGCTACAGACCCACTGGGGGGTAAAGAACCCCCTGAACCTGAACTCTCAGCTGCCATAGTCTCCTCCATCACGTCTGCGGTCTCACTAACACGCAATGTGGGAGAAGCCCCAGCGTTGTTGCCACGTGTATCTGACATTCTAATGTGCACAATATCGGGCAACTTGGTACAAGGTTTAGCAGCGATATACCTAGCAAGAACACCCAGTGAAGTGTGACTATGATAGCACAAACCGGGAGTTCAAGAGATATATATCTATATGGTGACTATAAATCACAAGTAAAAATACACAGCAAGTATACATTGTGATACAATCCTATATTATACAGAAAGAAACCTGATACACTTAGCCCCCACAGGCATAGCAATATAGGCCCACTGAGTGAAATACCCTTTAATAAGGCAGCCTTGCAGCAGCTACATGCACACACACATATATAGTCACAAGCGTACCATGCAGAAATTATGCACCATAAAACTGCACTGGACTAGCAATACAAAGTAATACTCAGTATGGCTATATGTGTCGACAATAGATATAACAAAGCACAGTAGATACTGTATGTATATCACAGGGTGTTTGTACCACAAAACCCTGAATGTATGCACTCTTTCTTAACTAACACTGTCCCAGTGACAGGTAGAATACTTTAGTGTCCTGTATGAAGCACAGCACTGGCTATCAGGCGGCTCTACAGAGGAGGATTTGCCCCAGCATTCCCAGGAACAGTTCAGCTCTGTCTGTGAGGGAGAGAAATGCAGCTCCAGTGCGGTAACATTTGCAGAAATGGCGACCTGGGTCAGACCTGCTCCCCCTGCTGGCATCCCCACCGGGCGCTGCTGGCATTGAAAAGCGGGATTATTTACATTTGTCCCTGGTGGCTAGTGGAGCGGCTGCCCAATAATAGTGTCCACGCCAGCCTCCCAAGGCCGCAGCCTTGGACGTGCAGCCAGAGAGACCCCTTACCTCCCCCGTTCCTGCAAGCTGAGATTGTACCTTTGTTCTTTTTATGCAAGTTTATGTCATCCGTCTCACTGATAAGGTACACCAAGGTTCTGTATACAGTGGGTATTCCGGACTTCCCACTTGTCTTGGAGTTTTTGTTTCATCTTCTCCCCATGCCCTGTTAGGCACCCTGCAGTGTCACGCCTGACCATCTTGCTTATTGTATTTTATTTTTCAAATTTTATTAATTAAAATGAACAATTTTTATTCTTCAATCAACTGAATTGGCTGCTTATTTAAAGGTACCTTTATATGCAGAAAGATCACATCTGACACGTGAGTGGTGTACGCTGTACCTATACGAATAATTGTGACATTTCCACAAAAAGATACCTTTATATGTAATTCCCTAATTTCTTGCTATGTGAGTTTCGGTACGCCTTATTCTGTATTTGGATTGGTGGTGAGACCCTATCCTTTCTTCTATCAAGTTTATCCATACACCAGGGTTCCATTTCTGGACACCACTAAATAGACTTGTTCAGATATTATTACACATTGGATTTTATGTTTCATTTTTTACATATTTGCTGTGGACATTTGGACTACAAAAAAATTTATGGCCTGAGGACTCTCTCTGGAATACTCACCGTATTGTAAAAATCATTTTATTTATCTAATTTTTTTATTGATTTTTTTACATTAATTTCCTCATTTGCATTCACATTGCCTTCTATTCTGTCGCCTTTGATCACTCCTCTTCCATTTATACTCTCCATATAGACCCCTTACCTCCCCCATTCCTGCGGCCCCACGATCCGGGAGGACAGCGGTGTGTGTGTGACTGAAGTGTGGAAGGAACCGGAGCCTCCACTGCAGTGACCCGGTAACCAGGGCGCAGGAGTATACAGCGCCGCTGGGGGTGATGGAGCTGCAGTCAGAAAAGTCTAAGAGACTTTACCTGCTGCAGCCCTGAAGTCCTGTAGAAGAATCTTCTGTCTTTTCTTCCAAATAAAGCTTCAATAGGCTGCTTAAGGCAGCCCTCCTGTTAAGTGCCTGCTAACTGCATGGCCCCAACTTACAAACTGAGCTCCTGTGCGCGGAGGCGGGGTTATAGAAGAGGTGGCGCTGTGCATCTTGGGAACAGTCAAAGCTTTGAGCCTGTTGGTGCCTCGGATCAAGATACCCTGCAGCAGAAATACACTGACAAAGTCTCACAGGTCATAAGCAAACACACAAAACTCCAAAGAAGGCAGACAGACTGGCAAAACCTCACAGGAGATAGGAATAGACTTACACTGCTTGAGGTTCTTTGAATTTCCCCACTTGCTGGATGTGATACATTAGATCTCCTCCATTTACATACTCCATGACAAAATACAGGCGATCCTAGGACCAAGAATGAAGAATCAAGAAAATTGCTTTGAAATTTTCCCTTTTGTATCCCAACATTCAAATCCTCTTCACACACATTCCTATTAGACTAGGACAAACAAAACTCAAAACGTTCTTACGGAAACATACAGATATAAGGCTTCTTACCACAGTTTGGAAGCAGGAGTGCAGCTGAGTCAGGAATGGAGGCTTTTCCGAAAGAGCTAGCACCCTCTTCTCCACCATAGTGCATTCTACATCATCATCTTGGATGACCACATCCTTCTTTAGAATTTTGATGGCATAAAGTTCATCCGTCACTTTTCTTTCTGCTAACATCACCTAAAATGTCACATATGAAGTTTAATAATTATTGGCTCTAAATGTGTCCAGAAAGCATGAGCTCATCATTGCAGGAAACCATACCTCCTAATCACATGTGCCTGAAATCCCCTTGCCTATGGTGAAATGCCTGCAACACTACCCCTTATTCACAACTACCATAAACACTCAATCCTTTGAAAAGCTGCCTAAAACAAACACCATTCCTTTTCAACTTTCAAAAACAATCACCTATTTTCCCTAAGAGCCAGACTCCTGTACACCTTTCACATAAGACAACCCCCTTTAACCCGTTCCAGCATTTCCAGGCACTCAATCTTTCCAAGACATCTGATCTGGTACTCTACCTGATACACTGCTCATTACGGTCACAGGTTTCATCCAGCCCTGCCATATACTCCTTTCAAAATTGCCTAATGCCATTCACAATAACCTTCCTTGTCTGTATGGCACCCTCCATCATTCTACCATTGCCAGTCATGCACCCTCCTTAACCTGACAACCCAACACACCTCCACAATAACATGATAGCCCAACAGTCCCCTCTCCCCTAATGTAATGTCAAAGCACCATACCCCTAACATCACTTCAGAACACTAGACCTCTATGATGCTAGCACCACCCTTGCCTTAGCATTACTTCCCGGCACCCCTAACTAGACTTCAAAGCACATTTTTGTCTCCTTCCATCCCAACAATACTTTAAAGAACATATCCACCCCACAGAATGAGTTCAAAGCACCCATCCCTTATTAGGACTTCCCAACACCAAACTCCATCTAACACAGACCTACATGCTCACAATATAACCACTTTAATGTTTTGGAGTCAAGTACCTTTCCAAAGCTGCCTTTCCCTAAAACCATGAGGAAGATGAAATCTGTTAATTTGACACTGTCTATGTTGTTAGATGGTACGTAGGCTCTCCGGTCGTCTGCAGGGCTGATCACCTTACCACCAGCTGGGCCCAGTTTGGCTTTCTGTAAAGATAAGCAATACTTCAGTTTAAAAATTATAATTATTATTGTTGCAAGACTAATCTATTACTAGCTATGTGCAAAGTGCAGTCTATTGTGATGGGTCACTGAGTGCGAGACCTCACTTGAAGCTTTACACTATTGTCAAAACAACTCCACTACAAACTGCTGCTGACCTGAACAAAGACACTGCAAACCAGAACTCAAAGCCAAACCTCAGTATGGTAATTAGTGCAGAAAACATGTAAAGTTTTTATTATGCATTTACGTTTCCTCCTCTGAATACAGAGGACATGCACGGTGGAACCCCTTCCATACATATGCAGTTTGTCAGCAAGTAAGTGCTCTGTTTCTTAATGTTGACCTTACTGAAAAGTTGTTAATTTAGTGTTTAAATCACAAGCTGCACTCCCCTGTGGACATTACTCAACCATTTTACTGCCTGAGGTTAGTGTGTAAGCTGGTAATTGTAGCAGTGACAGGAGGGGTGGAAAATTACTACAATTCTCAGAATACACAGCTCCCTCTAGTGTTATAAAAATATCCAGCAACAGCAGGCAGTGATAGCGTTAATGCCTGGTGGACGTGGATTGCTATGGAAATCCCTCATTATTTCAGAAATGTAGGTTACGGCGGAGCAGAAGCGTGGATCGCCAGTGTGTTGGTTACTTAATGCTGAATTGTGCCCTTGGGAAATACAAGCTTGTAATTTGAGGCAAAAGTAATAACTGTACTTCTTCATTATATAAATAACATTCCCTGAAACTGCATTAGCAGACAAGCATATTCAGAAGCATAATGTAACACTGTAAATTATGATGATTAGGACACAGGAAGTTGTGATTGTCTTGATCAATGTTATAATAGCAATTTTAGATATAGCTGTATTCTAGTGTATCTCTCGGTCTTAGGACTGATTTTCCCTATACATGGCTCACCAGAGGTAAACCGTAAACAGATGCTGGCTGTGTATGTGTTGTGTGTGTGTGTGTGTGTGTCTGTTAGTGTTACTAAACTAATGTATGTGGTACTGTCTTTTAATGGCACAACTTTACTGCTGAACACAAGAACCCTTTTTGCAGCACCACCTTTTGGCTCATGGCACATAACATTTAATTCTGCCATTTGCACAAAAATAGAGTCCGGGTCCACAAAAGGGAATTTTTTTTTATTGAGCAAAACCAAATAGGTTTGGCTACAAGAGAATCGGAGCTTTAAATCCCAATGAACCCCCCCCCCACCCCCACCCCCACCCCCTTCACCACCACCATCTGTGCAAAGTCACAGTATTTTCATTCTTTCATTCAATGGCTATGTTAATGTAATTAAAGTTTCTTTTTCTTGGAAGCTATCTGGTAGAATCATTTTAATGAATTGTAAGTTGATATCTTTCTGCTGCCACCTGGTGGAAGAGTGCTATAGTGCATGTTTACTGGCAGATACTTTACAGCATAAATAGGGAACTCAATTTTGCTCCTATACAGTGGTGCAAGTGTGCAGGTACGGTCGGGTACGGCGTACTCTTAAGAATTTGGCAGTGAGTAATGTATGCCGTACCGCCATCCACACACACTGCAGCGCACCAGTGACCCCCCCCCCCCCCCCGCCATTACTGCCACCTCACACTTTGGCTGCCTTGTAGGGAGAGATTGTTAGAGAGAGAGAGGAGAGCGCAGCATGTGCCTCTCCTCTCCTGCCTGAGACAGTCCGGCAGCTGCGGCGTGCACTGAAACGCCACTTAGTGAGCCAATCAGAGCTCGTGGACTGGGAGCCAATCAGGAGCTGCCGCTGCCGGACCGCGAGCCCTGATTGGCTTGCGGACCGGCGCCAGATCTAATATACAGGATGCCGCCACAGGAAGACGCGGGGAACGGACTGAGGGCAGGAGGGGCACGTTCTCTGCTCTCCTCTCCCCAGCAGCAGCAGAAGACGACGGTGCCAGCCCCAGGCAGCAGCAGCAACGGTGAGTTGCACTGCTGGGGCATATCTGCCACTCTGAGGGCATGTGTATCTGGCAAAGTGGGGGCATATCTGGCACTGAATGGGCATATTTGGCACTGTGGGGGCATATCTGGCACTGTGGGGGCATGTATCTGGCAAAGTGGGGGCATGTGTATCTGGCAAAGTGGGGGCATGTGTATCTGGCAGAGTGGGGGCATGTGTATCTGGCAGAGTGGGGGCATGTGTATCTGGCAGAGTGGGGGCATGTGTATCTGGCAGAGTGGGGGCATATCTGGCACTGTGGGGGCATGTGTAGCTGGCAAAGTGGGGGCATATCTGGCACGACATGTGTATCTGACAAGTGGGGGCATATCTGGCACTGAATGGGCATATTTGGCACTGTGGTGGCATATCTAGCACTGTGGGGGCATGTATCTGGCAAAGTGGGGGCATGTGTATCTGGCAGAGTGGGGGCATGTGTATCTGGTAGAGTGGGGGCATATCTGGCACTGTGGGGGCATGTGTAGCTGGCAAAGTGGGGGCATATCTGGCACGACATGTGTATCTGGCAGAGTGGGGGCATGTGTATCTGGCAGAGTGGGGGCATGTGTATCTGGCAGAGTGGGGGCATGTGTATCTGGCAGAGTGGGGGCATGTGTATCTGGCAGAGTGGGGGCATATCTGGCACTGTGGGGGCATGTGTAGCTGGCAAAGTGGGGGCATATCTGGCACGACATGTGTATCTGACAAGTGGGGGCATATCTGGCACTGTGGGGGCATATCTGGCACTGTGGGGGCATATCTGGCACTGTGGGGGCATGTGTATCTGGCAAAGTGGGGGCATATCTGGCACTGAAGGGGCATATCTGCCACTGTGGGGGCATGTGTTTCTGGCAAAGTGGGGGCATATCTGGCACTGAAGAGGCATATGTGGCACTCTGGGGGCATAGCTAACACTGTGGGGGCATGTGTATCTGGCAATGTGGGGGGCATATCTGGCAAAGTAGGGGCATATCTGGCAAAGATGGGGCATATCTGGCACTCTGGTGGGAATATCTGGCACTCTGGGGGCATGTGTTTCGGGCACTGTGAGGGCATATCTGGTACTGGGGGCATATCTGGCACTGAAGTGCCATTTCTGGTGCTCTGGAGGCATGTGTATCTGATGAAGTGGGGGCATATCTGGAGTGTTTGGGCACATCTGGCACTGTGGGGGCATGTCTGGCACTGTGGGGGCATATGTGTATCTGGCACTGTGGGGGCATGTGTGTATCTGGCACTGTGGGGGCATATCTGGCATGTGTGTATCTGGCACTGTGGGGGCATATCTGGCATGTGTGTATCTGGCACTATGGGGGCATGTGTGTATCTGGCACTATGGGGGCATTTGTGCATCTGGCACTGTGGGGGCATTTGTGCATCTGGCACCGTGGGGCATTTGTGCATCTGGCACCATGTGGCATTTGTGCATCTGGCACCATGGGGCATTTGTGCATCTGGCACCATGGGGCATTTGTGCATCTGGCACCATGGGGCATTTGTGCATCTGGCACCATGGGGCATTTGTGCATCTGGCACCATGGGGCATTTGTGCATCTGGCACTCTAGGAGCATATCTGGCATGGTGGGGGCGTATCTGGCACTGTGGGGGCATATGTGTCCCTCCCCCCCATTATGTGTATCACGCCCCCATTTTCATTGACCACGCCCCATGTGGCATTTGGCCACACCCATTTTTTTGGCCCGCGCGCCGAGTACCTATAAGACATTTTTTCTACTTGCACCACTGCTCCTATATAAATATACCACAACAGATCTCAACTCAAAAATGGTTGCATCTGGTATGTACTGTAGATTTAAAAACAAACAAACAAACAAAACAAAAAACCCACCAAAGTTCATGATGATTAGATTTAAAAGATAATCATTAGGGGTTGGGGCTAAAATGGTGGCATTTGGGATGCACACCAGCAGCGGCATCCCGATGGTTAGAATCCTGAGTAAGTAGGCTAACCCTCCCCACCTAAATCCTCCCTTACCACAGCCTAAACATAACCCTCCGACCCCACACAGCCTAACCCTAACCCTCCCTGGTGATGCTTAAACCTGAACCCCACCTCTGCTCTGCGACCAATATTAGTATGAATTATGAATTAATTCACTGACTGAACCAGCAATAACCAGGAAGAACACTGTAGTTTGACCTTCTCCAAACAGAAATAAAATGTAAAAGAATAATGATAACCGTAGGATGTCACTTGGTCTTAGTTATCCTGTACGTTTATTGATGATTCAGAGTTAAGCACAAGTTTGTTTAGAAAGTTAGGAGAAACATTTGGGAAGGAAAAATAATTCAACTTATCCTGCTGTTCAGTAGAGCAAGATACGGATTTTCTGATATCAGATGTCCAATGGATGAGGAGACATCAATGTGGAAGGCCTGATCAGTGGGCAGAAATCTAACATTTTCCAATTATGAAATGCTTAGGCCAGAGAATCCAGGGCAAGCTCCATGGAGTTAACACCTTCATATTTCTGGGATTGTTCCTTGCAGCAGCCAAAGCATGAAATAAGTGGATGCTCAACATTTACACTCCATATCTTATAGATACAAGCCATCCATCCAGTTATGCTAAATCTCTAAAAATGCTAAATGTTTGGCATGTATAATAATCTGTATTAAAAAATAAGATATGCGTCCTTTCAAAAACCAGCTCAGCATCATCTACTGCATGATGTGGTTATTTATTTTTTTGGTGAAGTATAATAAATAGAATGGGCCAAGGACAGAGCATTGAGGAAACCCAGTGGATACTTAGGGGTATATGCAATTGCGGTCGAATTCCCGAAATTGTCGAAAAACTGGACTTTTTCGCCAAAAAAAAAAAAAAATCGACAATGCAATTCAGTACTTTCCGTCAAAAAAACGGACTTTCAAAATTCGACTTTTTGAAATTCGACATTTGTCAAATTCGACTTTTCTGCAATGGTACAAATGCGGCAATTCGACAAAAGTATATTCAATTGAAGTTTGGAAATTCGACAACAGTGCTTTTAGACAGTAAATTCGTCATTTTCAATCCGCCACACTTTGGTGGGTGAATCTAATAAAAAAAATTTAAAACATGTTTTTTTGGTGTTTTTTTTTATTGGTAATAGCATATCTATTTATATTAGAAGGGATTAGGTACTTGGTTTGTCTTTTTGGGAGGCACAAGTATTATTTATATATTTTCAAAAATATTATTATTATTTATTTTTAAATGGAATGGTAAAATCCCGAAAAAAAATGGCGTGGGGCCCCTCCTCCAAAGCATAACCAGCCTCGGGCTCTTCGAGCTGGTCCTGGTTCTAAAAATCCGGGGAAAAAATGGACAGGGGATCCCCCGTATTTTTAAAACCAGCACCGGGCTCTGCGCCTGGTGCAAAAAATACGGGGGACAAAAAGAGTAGGGGTCCCCCGTATTTTTTACACCAGCATCGGGCTCCACTAGCTGGACAGATAATGCCACAGCCGGGGGTCACTTTTATACAGCGCCCTGCGGCCGTGGCATTAAATATCCAACTAGTCACCCCAGGCCGGGGTACTCTGGGGGAGTGGGGACCCCTTCAATCAAGGGGTCCCCCCCCAGCCACCAAAGGGCCAGGGGTGAAGCCCAAGGCTGTCCCCCCCATCCAAGGGCTGCGGATGGGAGGCTGATAGCCTTGAGAAAATGTAAAGAATATTGTTTTTTTCCTGTAGTACTACAAGTCCCAGCAAGCCTCCCCCGCAAGCTGGTACTTGGAGAACCACAAGTACCAGCATGCGGGAGAAAAACGGGCCCGCTGGTACCTGTAGTACTACTGGAAAAAAAATACCCAAATAAAAACAGGACACACACACCTTGAGAGTAAAACTTTATTGCACACCTGCCGACACACACATACTTACCTATGTTGACACGAAGCAGTCGGTCCTCTTCTCCAAGTAGTATCCACGGGTACCTGAAAATAAAAGATAATTATACTCACCTGAGCCAGGGTCCAGATTATAATCCACGTACTTGGCAAAACAACAAACCGAACACCGGCACCAAACGTACTGAAAGGGGTCCCATGTTTACAAATGAGACCCCTTTCCCCGAATGCCGGGACACCACGTGACTGCTGTCACCGAGGTCCCTTCTGCCAATCAGCGAGCGCAACGTCCTGGCACTCTGCTGATTGGCTGAACGTCTGAGCTGTCAGACAGCGCCTCGCAAAGCCTCTCCATTATACTCAATGGTGGGAACTTTGCGTCAGCTGACCGCGGGTAACCCCACCGCTACCCGCAAAGTTCCCACCATTGAAAGTAATGGAGAGGCTTTGCGATGCGCTGTCTGAGGTCACACGCGCATACAGCCAATCAGGTGAGTGCAACGAAGTAGCGCTTCCTTATTGGCTGAAGGGACCTCGGTGACAGGAGCCACGTGGTGTCCCGGCATTCGGGGAAAGGGGTCTCATGAGTAAACATGGGACCCCTTTCAGTCCGCTGGTTCGGCTGTTCATTTTCTTTTTTTGCCAAGTACGAGGATTTATATCTGGACACTGGATTGAGGCGAGTATAATTTGATTCACAGGTACCCCGGATCGTCGGATCAGGAGACGTGGCAGTCGGTGGGTCAACATAGGTAAGTATGTGTGTGTCGGCAGGTGTGCAATAATAAGAATTTACTTACCGATAATTCTATTTCTCGTAGTCCGTAGTGGATGCTGGGGACTCCGTAAGGACCATGGGGAAATAGCGGCTCCGCAGGAGACTGGGCACAAAAGTAAAGCTTTAGAACTACCTGGTGTGCACTGGCTCCTCCCCCTATGACCCTCCTCCAAGCCTCAGTTAGGATACTGTGCCCGGACGAGCGTACACAATAAGGAAGGATTTTGAATCCCGGGTAAGACTCATACCAGCCACACCAATCACACCATATAAATTGTGATCTAAACCCAGTTAACAGCATGATAACAGAGGAGCCTCTAGAAAAGATGGCTCACTACAGCAATAACCCGATTTTTTTTTGGTAACAATAACTATGTACCAGTATTGCAGACAATCCGCACTTGGGATGGGCGCCCAGCATCCACTACGGACTACGAGAAATAGAATTATCGGTAAGTAAATTCTTATTTTCTCTAACGTCCTAAGTGGATGCTGGGGACTCCGTAAGGACCATGGGGATTATACCAAAGCTCCCAAACGGGCGGGAGAGTGCGGATGACTCTGCAGCACCAAATGAGAGAACTCCAGGTCCTCCTCAGCCAGGGTATCAAATTTGTAGAATTTTACAAACGTATTTGCTCCTGACCAAGTAGCTGCTCGGCAAAGTTTTAAAGCCGAGACCCCTCGGGCAGCCGCCCAAGATGAGCCCACCTTCCTTGTGGAATGGGCTTTTACAGATTTTGTCTGTGGCAGGCCTGCCACAGAATGTGCAAGCTGAATTGTACTACAAATCCAACGAGCAATAATCTGCTTAGAAGCAGGAGCACCCAGCTTGTTGGGTGCATACAGAATAAACAACGAGTCAGATTTTCTGACTCCAGCCGTCCTGGAAACCTATATTTCCAGGGCCCTGACAACGTCTAGCAACTTGGAGTCCTCCAAGTCACTAGTAGCCGCAGGCACCACAATAGGTTGATTCAGGTGAAACGCTGAAAACCACCTTAGGGAGAAACTGAGGACAAGTCCTCAATTCCGCCCTGTCCGAATGGAAAATCAGATGAGGGCTTTTACAGGATAAAGCCGCCAATTCTGACACGCACCTGGCCCAGGCCAGGGCCAACAGCATGACCACTTTCCATGTGAGATATTTTAACTCCACATATTTAAGTGGTTCAAACCAATGTGACTTTTGGAACCCAAAAACTACATTTAGATCCCAAGGTGCCACTGGAGGCACAAAAGGAGGCTGTATATACAGTACCCCTTTCACAAACGTCTGAACTTCAGGGACTGAAGCTAGTTCTTTTTGGAAGAAAATTGACAGGGCCGAAATTTGAACCTTAATGGACCCCCATTTCAGGCCCATAGACACTCCTGTTTGAAGGAAATGTAGGAATCGACCTAGTTGAAAATTCCTCCGTCGGGGCCTTACTGGCCTCGCACCACGCAACATATTTTCGCCAAATGCGGTGATAATGTTTTGCGGTTATATCTTTCCTGGCTTTGATCAGGATAGGAATGACTTCATCCGGAATGCCTTTCTCCTTCAGGATCTGGCGTTCAACCGCCATGCCGTCAAACGCAGTACCGGTAAGTCTTGGAACAGACAGGGTCCTTGCTGGAGCAGGTCCCTTCTTAGAGGTAGAGGCCACGGATCCTCCGTGAGCATCTCTTGAAGTTCCGGTTACCAAGTCCTTCTTGGCCAATCCGGAGCCCGAATATAGTGCTTACTCCTCTCCATCTTATAATTCTCAGTACCTTGGGTATGAGAGGCAGAGGAGGGAACACATACACTGACTGGTACACCCACTGTGTTACCAGAGCGTCTACAGCTATTGCCGGAGGGTCCCTTGACCCGGCGCAATACTTGTCGAGTTTTATAAACATGTGGAAGACTTCTGGGTGAAGTCCCCACTTGCTGACAGTGCTATCACATGATTTTCCGCCCAGCGAAGAATCCTTGCAGCTTCTGCCATTGCCCTCCTGCTTCTTGTGTCACCCTGTCTGTTTACGTGGGTGACTGCCGTGATGTTGTCCGAATGGATCAACTCCGGGTGACCTTGAAGCAGAGGTCTTGCTGAGCTTAGAGCATTGTAAATGGCCCTTAGCTTCAGGATATTTATGTGAAGTGATGTCTCCAGGCTTGACCATAAGCTCTGGAAATTCCTTCCCTGTGTGACTGCTCCCCAGCCTCGCAGGCTGGCATCCGTGGTCACCAGGACCAAGTCCTGAATGTCGAATCTGCGGCCCTCTAGAAGATGAGCACTCTGCAACCACCACAGGAGAGACATCCTTGTGCTTGGTGACAGGGTTATCCGCTGATGCATCTGAAGATGCGACCCGGACCATTTGTCCAGCAGGTCCCACTGGAAAGTTCTTGCGTGGAATCTGCCGAATGGGATTGCTTCGTAGGAAGCCACCATTTTTCCCAGAACCCTTTCATTGATGTACTGAGACTTGGCTCGGTTATAGGAGGTTCCCGACTAGCTCGGATAACTCCCTGACTTTCTCCTCCGGGAGAAACACCTTTTTCTGGACTGTGTCCAGGATCATCCCTAGGAACAGACGACGAGTCGTCGGAATCAGCTGCGATTTTGGAATATTGAGAATCCAATCGTGCTGCCGCAACACTACCTGAGATAGTGCTACACCGACCTCCAACTGTTCCCTGGATCTTACCCTTATCAGGGAATCGTCCAAGTAAGGGATAACTAAAATTCCCTTCCTTCGAAGGAGTATCATCATTTTGGCCATTACCTTGGTAAAGACCCGGGGTGCCGTGGACCATCCATACGGCAGCGTCTGAAACTGATAGTGACAGTTCTGTACCATAAACCTGAGGTACCCTTGGTGAGAAGGGTAAATTGGGACATGAAGGTAAGCATCCTTGATGTCCCGAGGCATCATGTAGTCCCCTTCTTCCAGGTTCGCAATCACTGCTCTGAGTGACTCAATCTTGAATTTGAACCTCCGTATGTAAGTGTTCAAGATTTTAGATTTAGAATCGGTCTCACCGAGCCGTCCGGCTTCGGTACCACAACAGTGTGGAATAATACCCCGTTCCCTGTTGCAGGAGGGGTACCTTGATTATCACCTGCTGGGAATACAGCTTGTGAATGGCTTCCAAAACTGCCTCCCTGTCAGAAGGAGACATCGGTAAAGCCGACTTTAGGAAAACGGCGAGGGGGAGACGTCTCGAATTCCAATTTGTACCCCTGAGATATCACCTGAAGGATCCAGGGGTCTACTTGCGAGTGAGCCCACTGCGCGCTGAAATTCATTGAGACGGGCCCCCACCGTGCCTGATTCTGCTTGTAAAGCCCCAGCGTCATACTGAGGGCTTGGCAGAGGCGGGAGAGGGCTTCTGTTCCTGGGAACTGGCTGATTTCTGCAGCCTTTTTCCTCTCCCTCTGTCACGGGGCAGAAATGAGGAACCTTTTGCCCGCTTGCCCACGAAAAGACTGCGCCTGATAATACGGCGTCTTCTTATGTTGAGAGGCGACCTGGGGTACAAATGTGGATTTCCCAGCTGTTGCCGTGGCCACCAGGTCTGAAAGACCGACCCCAAATAACTCCTCCCCTTAATAAGGCAGTACTTCCAAATGCCGTTTGGAATCCGCATCACCTGACCACTGTCGTGTCCATAACCCTCTACTGGCAGAAATGGACAACGCACTTAGACTTGATGTCAGTCGGCAAATATTCCGCTGTGCATCACGCATATATAGAAATGCATCTTTTAAATGCTCTATAGGCAATAATATACTGTCCCTATCTAGGGTATCAATATTTTCAGTCAGGGAATCCGACCACGCCAACCCAGCACTGCACATCCAGGCTGAGGCGATTGCTGGTCGCAGTATAACACCAGTATGTGTGTAAATACATTTTAGGATACCCTCCTGCTTTCTATCAGCAGGATCCTTAAGGGCGGCCATCTCAGGAGAGGGTAGAGCCCTTGTTCTTACAAGCGTGTGAGCGCTTTATCCACCCTAGGGGGTGTTTCCCAACGCACCCTAACCTCTGGCGGGAAAGGATATAATGCCAATAACATTTTAGAAATTATCAGTTGTTATCGGGGGAAACCCACGCATCATCACACATCTCATTTAATTTCTCAGATTCAGGAAAACTACAGGTAGTTTTTCCTCACCGAACATAATACCCCTTTTTGGTGGTACCCGTATTATCAGAAATGTGTGAATCATTTTTCATTGCCTCAATCATGTAACGTGTGGCCCTACTGGAAGTCACATTTGTCTCTTCACCGTCGACACTGGAGTCAGTATCCGTGTCGGCGTCTATATCTGCCATCTGAGGTAACGGGCGCTTTAGAGCCCCTGACGGCCTATGAGACGTCTGGACAGGCACAAGCTGAGTAGCCGGCTGTCTCATGTCAACCACTGTCTTTTATACAGAGCTGACACTGTCACGTAATTCCTTCCAACAGTTCATCCACTCAGGTGTCGACCCCCTAGGGGGTGACATCACTATTACAGGCAATCTGCTCCGTCTCCACATCATTTTTCTCCTCATACATGTCGACACAAACGTACCGACACACAGCACACACACAGGGAATGCTCTGATAGAGGACAGGACCCCACTAGCCCTTTGGGGAGACAGAGGGAGAGTTTGCCAGCACACACCAGAGCGCTATATATATACAGGGATAACCTTATATAAGTGTTTTTCCCCTTATAGCTGCTGTATTGTTTATACTGCGCCTAATTAGTGCCCCCCTCTCTTTTTTAACCCTTTCTGTAGTGTAGTGACTGCAGGGGAGAGCCAGGGAGCTTCCCTCCAACGGAGCTGTGAGGGAAAATGGCGCCAGTGTGCTGAGGAGATAGGCTCCGTCCCCTTCTCGGCGGCCTTATCTCCCGTTTTTCTGTGTATTCTGGCAGGGGTTAAATGCATCCATATAGCCCAGGAGCTATATGTGATGCATTTTTTGCCATCCAAGGTGTTTTTATTGCGTCTCAGGGCGCCCCCCCCCAGCGCCCTGCACCCTCAGTGACCGGAGTGTGAAGTGTGCTGAGAGCAATGGCGCACAGCTGCAGTGCTGTGCGCTACCTTGTTGAAGACAGGACGTCTTCTGCCGCCGATTTTCCGGACCTCTTCTGTCTTCTGGCTCTGTAAGGGGGCCGGCGGCGCGGCTCTGGGACCTATCCATGGCTGGGCCTGTGATCGGTCCCTCTGGAGCTAATGTCCAGTAGCCTAAGAAGCCCAATCCACTCTGCACGCAGGTGAGTTCGCTTCTTCTCCCCTTAGTCCCTCGATGCAGTGAGCCTGTTGCCAGCAGGTCTCACTGAACATAAAAAACCTAAAACTAAACTTTTCACTAAGCAGCTCAGGAGAGCCACCTAGTGTGCACCCTTCTCGTTCGGGCACAAAAATCTAACTGAGGCTTGGAGGAGGGTCATAGGGGGAGGAGCCAGTGCACACCAGGTAGTTCTAAAGCTTTACTTTTGTGCCCAGTCTCCTGCGGAGCCGCTATTTCCCCATGGTCCTTACGGAGTCCCCAGCATCCACTTAGGACGTTAGAGAAAAAGTTTTACTCTCAAGGTGTGTGTCTCCTGTTTTTATTTGGGTATTTTTTTTCCAGTAGTACTACAGGTACCAGCGGGCCCATTTTTCTCCCGCATGCTGGTACTTGTGGTTCTCCAAGTACCAGCTTGCGGGGGAGGCTTGCTGGGACTTGTAGTACTACAGGAAAATAAGAATTTACTTACCGATAATTCTATTTCTCATAGTCCGTAGTGGATGCTGGGGACTCCGTAAGGACCATGGGGAACAGCGGCTCCGCAGGAGACTGGGCACATCTAAAGAAAGCTTTAGGACTATCTGGTGTGCACTGGCTCCTCCCCCTATGACCCTCCTCCAAGCCTCAGTTAGGATACTGTGCCCGGACGAGCGTACACAATAAGGAAGGATTTTGAATCCCGGGTAAGACTCATACCAGCCACACCAATCACACCGTATAACCTGTGATCTGAACCCAGTTAACAGCATGATAACAGAGGAGCCTCTGAAAGATGGCTCACAACAATAATAACCCGATTTTTGTAACAATAACTATGTACAAGTATTGCAGACAATCCGCACTTGGGATGGGCGCCCAGCATCCACTACGGACTATGAGAAATAGAATTATCGGTAAGTAAATTGTTATTTTCTCTAACGTCCTAAGTGGATGCTGGGGACTCCGTAAGGACCATGGGGATTATACCAAAGCTCCCAAACGGGCGGGAGAGTGCGGATGACTCTGCAGCACCAAATGAGAGAACTCCAGGTCCTCCTCAGCCAGGATATCAATTTTGTAGAATTTTACAAACGTATTTGCTCCTGACCAAGTAGCTGCTCGGCAAAGTTGTAAAGTCGAGACCCCTCGGGCAGCCGCCCAAGATGAGCCCACCTTCCTTGTGGAGTGGGCATTTACAGATTTTTGGCTGTGGCAGGCCTGCCACAGAATGTGCAAGCTGAATTGTACTACAAATCCAACGAGCAATAGTCTGCTTAGAAGCAGGAGCACCCAGCTTGTTGGGTGCATACAGGATAAACAGCGAGTCAGATTTCCTGACTCCAGCCCTCCTGGAAACATATATTTTCAGGGCCCTGACAACGTCTAGCAACTTGGAGTCCTCCAAGTCCCTAGTAGCCGCAGGCACCACAAATAGGTTGGTTCAGGTGAAACGCTGAAACCACCTTAGGGAGAAACTGAGGACGAGTCCTCAATTCCGCCCTGTCCGAATGGAACATCAGATAAGGGCTTTTTCAGGATAAAGCCGCCAATTCTGACACGCGCCTGGCCCAGGCCAGGGCCAACAGCATGACCACTTTCCATGTGAGATATTTTAACTCCACAGATTTAAGTGGTTCAAACCAATGTGACTTTTGGAACCCAAAACTACATTGAGATCCCAAAGTGCCACTGGAGGCACAAAAGGAGGCTGTATATGCAGTACCCCTTTTACAAACGTCTGAACTTCAGGGACTGAAGCTAGTTCTTTTTGGAAGAAAATTGACAGGGCAGAAATTTGAACCTTAATGGACCCCAATTTCAGGCCCATAGACACTCCTGTCTGCAGGAAATGTAGGAATCGACCCAGTTGAATTTCCACCGTCGGGCCTTACTGGCCTCGCACCACGCAACATATTTTCGCCAATTGCGGTGATAATGTTTTTGCGGTTACATCCTTCCTGGCTTTGATCAGGATAGGGATGACTTCATCCGGAATGCCTTTTTTCCTTCAGGATCCGGCGTTCAACCGCCATGCCGTCAAACGCAGCCGCGGTAAGTCTTGGAACAGACAGGGTCCTTGCTGGAGCAGGTCCCTTCTTAGAGGTAGAGGCCACGGATCCTCCGTGAGCATCTCTTGAAGTTCCGGTTACCAAATCCTTCTTGGCCAATCCGGAGCCACGAATATAGTGCTTACTCCTCTCCATCTTATCAATCTCAGTACCTTGGGTATGAGAGGCAGAGGAGGGAACACATACCCTGACTGGTACACCCACGGTGTTACCAGAGCGTCTACAGCTATTGCCTGAGGGTCCCTGGACCTGGCGCAATACCTGTCGAGTTTTTCCCAACGGTTTATAATCATGTGGAAGACTTCTGGGTGAAGTCCCCACTCTCCCGGGTGGAGGTCGTGCTGAGGAAGTCTGCTTCCCAGTTGTCCACTCCCGGAATGAATACTGCTGACAGTGCTATCACATGATTTTCCGCCCAGCGAAGAATCCTGCTTCTTGTGCCACCCTGTCTGTTTACGTGGGTGACTGCCGTGATGTTGTCCGACTGGATCAACACCGGCTGACCTTGAAGCAGAGGTCTTGCTAAGCTTAGAGCATTGTAAATGTCCCTTAGCTTCAGGATATTTATGTGAAGTGATGTCTCCATGCTTGACCATAAGTCCTGGATATTCCTTCCCTGTGTGACTGCTCCCCAGCCTCGCAGGCTGGTATCCGTGGTTACCAGGACCCAGTCCTGAATGCCGAATCTGCGGCCCTCTAGAAGATGAGCACTCTGCAACCACCACAGGAGGGACACCCTTGTCATTGGTGACAGGGTTATCCGCTGATGCATCTGAAGATGCGACCCGGACCATTTGTCCAGCAGGTCCCACTGGAAAGTTCTTGCGTGGAATCTGCCGAATGGGATTGCTTCGTAGGAAGCCACCATTTTACCCAGAACCCCTGTGCATTGATGCACTGAGACTTGGCTCGGTTTTAGGAGGTTCCGGACTAGCTCGGATAACTCCCTGGCTTTCTCCTCCGGGAGAAACACCTTTTTCTGGACTGTGTCCAGGATCATCCCTAGGAACAGAAGACAAGTCGTCGGAACCAGCTGCGATTTTGGAATATTGAGAATCCAACCGTGCTGCAGCAACACTATCTGAGATAGTGCTACACTGACCTCCAACTGTTCCCTGGATCTTACCCTTATCAGGGAATTGTCCAAGTAAGGGATAACTAAAATTCCCTTCCTTTGAAGGAATATCATCATTTCGGCCATTACCTTGGTAAAGACCCGGGGTGCCGTGGACCATCCATACGGCAGCGTCTGAACTGATAGTGACAGTTCTGTACCATAAACCTGAGGTACCCTTGGTGAGAAGGGTACATTTTGACATGAAGGTAAGCATCCTTGATGTCCCGAGGCATCATGTAGTCCCCTTCTTCCAGGTTCGCAATCACTGCTCTGAGTGACTCAATCTTGAATTTGAACCTCTGTATGTAAGTGTTCAAAGATTTTAGATTTAGAATCAGTCTCACCGAGCCGTCCGGCTTCGGTACCACAACAGTGTGGAATAATACCCCGTTCCCTGTTGCAGGAGGGGTATCTTGATTATCACCTGCTGGGAATACAGCTTGTGAATGGCTTCCAAAACTGTCTCCCTGTCAGAAGGAGACATCGGTAAAGCCGACTTTAGGAAACGGCGAGGGGGAGACGTCTCGAATTCTAATTTGTACCCCTGAGATATCACCTGAAGGATCCAGGGGTCTACTTGCGAGTGAGCCCACTGCACGCTGAAATTCATTGAGACGGGCCCCCCACCGTGCCTGATTCTGCTTGTAAAGCCCCAGCGTATACTGAGGGCTTGGCAGAGGCGGGAGAGGGTTTCTGTTCCTGGGAACTGGCTGATTTCTGCAGCCTTTTTCCTCTCCCTCTGTCACGGGGCAGAAATGAGGAACCTTTTGCCCGCTTATCCACGAAAAGACTGCGCCTGATAATACGGCGTCTTCTCATGTTGAGAGGCGACCTGGGGTACAAACGTGGATTTCCCAGCTGTTGCCGTGGCCACCAGGTCTGAAAGACCGCCCCCAAATAACTCCTCCCCTTAATAAAGCAATACTTCCAAATGCCGTTTGGAATACGCATCACCTGACCACTGACGTGTCCATAACCCTCTACTGGTAGAAATGGACAACGCACTTAGACTTGATGCCAGTCGGCAAATATTCCGCTGTGCATCACGCATATATAGAAATGCATCTTTCAAATGCTCTATAGGCAAAAATATACTGTCCCTATCTAGGGTATCAATATTTTCAGTCAGGGAATCCGACCACGCCAACCCAGCACTGCACATCCAGGCTGAGGCGATTGCTGGTCGCAGTATAACACCAGTATGTGTGTAAATACATTTTAGGATACCCTCCTGCTTTCTATCAGCAGGATCCTTAAGGGCGGCCATCTCAGGAGAGGATAGAGCCCTTACAAGCGTGTGAGCGCTTTATCCACCCTAGGGGGTGTTTCCCAACGCACCCTAACCTCTGGCGGGAAAGGATATAATGCCAATAACATTTTAGAAATTATCAGTTGTTATCGGGGGAAACCCACGCATCATCACACACCTCATTTAATTTCTCAGATTCAGGAAAACTACAGGTAGTTTTTCCTCACCGAACATAATACCCCTTTTTGGTGGTACTCGTATTATCAGAAATGTGTAAAACATTTTTCATTGCCTCAATCATGTAACGTGTGGTTCTACTGGAAGTCACATTTGTCTCTTCACCGTCGACACTGGAGTCAGTATCCGTGTCGGCGTCTATATCTGCCATCTGAGGTAACGGGCGCTTTAGAGCCCCTGACGGCCTATGAGACGTCTGGACAGGCACAAGCTGAGTAGCCGGCTGTCTCATGTCAACCACTGTCTTTTATACAGAGCTGACACTGTCACGTAATTTCTTCCAACAGTTCATCCACTCAGGTGTCGACCCCCTAGGGGGTGACATCACTATTACAGGCAATCTGCTCCGTCTCCACATCATTTTTCTCCTCATACATGTCGACACAAAAGTACCGACATACAGCACACACACAGGGAATGCTCTGATAGAGGACAGGACCCCACTAGCCCTTTGGGGAGACAGAGGGAGAGTTTGCCAGCACACACCAGAGCGCTATATATATACAGGGATAACCTTATATAAGTGTTTTTCCCCTTATAGCTGCTGTATAGTTAATACTGCGCCTAATTTGTGCCCCCCTCTCTTTTTTAACCCTTTCTGTAGTGTAGTGACTGCAGGGGAGAGCCAGGGAGCTTCCCTCCAACGGAGCTGTGAGGGAAAATGGCGCCAGTGTGCTGAGGAGATAGGCTCCGCCCCCTTATCGGCGGCCTTATCTCCCGTTTTTTTATGTATTTTGGCAGGGGTTAAATGCATCCATATAGCCCAGGAGCTATATGTGATGCATTTTTTGCCATCCAAGGTGTTTATTATTGCGTCTCAGGGCGCCCCCCCCCCAGCGCCCTGCACCCTCAGTGACCGGAGTGTGAAGTGTGCTGAGAGCAATGGCGCACAGCTGCAGTGCTGTGCGCTACCTTGTTGAAGACTCTTCTGCCGCCGATTTTCCGGACCTCTTCTGCCTTCTGGCTCTGTAAGGGGGCCGGCGGCGCGGCTCTGGGACCCATCCAAGCTGGGCCTGTGATCGTCCCTCTGGAGCTAATGTCCAGTAGCCTAAGAAGCCCAATCCACTCTGCACGCAGGTGAGTTCGCTTCTTCTCCCCTTAGTCCCTCTCGTTCGGGCACAGAGATCTAACTGAGGCTTGGAGGAGGGTCATAGGGGGAGGAGCCAGTGCACACCAGATAGTCCTAAAGCTTTCTTTAGATGTGCCCAGTCTCCTGCGGAGCCGCTGTTCCCCATGGTCCTTACGGAGTCCCCAGCATCCACTTAGGACGTTAGAGAAAAACAATATTATTTACATTTTCTCAAGGCTATCAGCCTCCCATCCGCAGCCCTTGGATGGGGGGGACAGCCTCGGGCTTCACCCCTGGCCCTTGGGTGGCTGGGGGGGGGGGCCTTGATTGAAGGGGTCCCCACTCCCCCAGGGTACCCCGGCCAGGGGTGACTAGTTGGATATTTAATGCCACGGCCGCAGGGCACTGTATAAAAGTGACCCCCGGCTGTGGCATTATCTGTCCAGCTAGTGGAGCCCGATGCTGGTGTAAAAAATACGGGGGACCCCTACTCTTTTTGTCCCCCGTATTTTTTGCACCAGCACCAGGCGCAGAGCCCGGTGCTGGTTTTAAAAATACGGGGGATCCCCTGTCCATTTTTACCCCGGATTTTTAGAACAAGGACCAGCTCGAAGAGCCCGAGGCTGGTTATGCTTTGGAGGGGGGACCCCACGCCATTTTTTCCGTGTTTTTTCCCGTTTTTACCCGTTTTGAAAAAAACGGAACAAATCCGTCAAATCGGCCGTTTTTTGGCAGCGGGACTGTCGAATCCGTTTTTTATTGCATATGGTCAATTTCGGCACCCACTTGCCGAAATTAGACTGTCGAATTGTGTCGAATTGAAAAACGTCCGATAATTTGCCGCGATTCGCCGCTAATTGCATATAACCCATAGTGAGGAGTAGAGGACAATTCAGCAAAGAGGCTAACTAAAAGTGTTGGCAATGGCAACTGTAGTGAAAGGTGTCCACAAAATGACTGTGGTCAATTAATATCAAAAGTGGGAGAGATCAAGGAGGATGAGTAGGGATATATATGAGTAGGGATATATATAATCTGTACACACAAGCATTTTAAAACTGTTTGACTCATCAGTAACGGCAGTCACATAGAGACTAAAAGACGAAAGCCTGATTGCAGAGGGACAAGAAGAGAATGAATGGAGAGAAAGTGGGTCATACAGTTGTTTGGAAGCAAAGTGGAGGGCAGAAATATTTGAGAAATGCTTTTTTGAGGATAGGAGAGTAGCACACAAATTGAGAGTGACAGGTTGAAGAAGTGTGCTAGGATTAGGTAAGCAGTGGGGTACGGGAGCGGAAGAGTTGAGAAGGAACGTGATGAATGTGGAAAGTGAGAGAAGGCTTTGGATGTTGATATGGAGTAAATGAAAAGTCAGGCATGGAGTGATGGATCGTGAGATTTCTTGACAAATTACATGATTTTGCCTTGAAGTATGTCAAAGTCTTCCTCAGTGGCAGAAGAAAGAGAGGAAGGTCAGGATGGGCAAAGAAACAAGCTGAAGCTATCAAAGAGATGATATGGTTGTTAGCTGGGAAAGTAATTACATTATAAGATCAAACTACAGTACAGGTTGTTTGACAAGGATTGAATCTCCAGAGATTGTGTGGTGGCTGGGGTTGGCCTTTTTAGGGCTGTTGTGAGAGTAATGTTGTATAGAAAGACTGCAGCAATATGACAGAACAGTGTAGAAATGTAATAGAAGTGATTAAAGTGAGCCTAAAAAGAATATTAAGTGAAGGGTCTTTGGTTACAACTGCTTGCATATGAATTTGGGTGCAGGCAGCAAGCTGAGGAAGAAGGAAAGAAGGTTTTCGGAAGAGACAGGGAAGACCATATTACAGATGAATAACATAAGGTCTAAGGGGGTAATTCAGACCTGATCGCTGGGCAGCGATTTTTGCAGCCCTGCATTCAGATAGTCGCTGCCTACTGGAGGAGTGTATTTTAGCTGTTCAAGTGTGCGAACGCATGTATAGCAGAGCTGCAGAAACTGAGTTTGTGCAGTCTCTGCGCAGCCCAGGACTTACTTAGCCGCTGCGATCACTTCAGTTTGTCCAGGACCGGAATTGACGTCAGACACCATCCCTTCCCACGTTTGGACACGGCTGCGTTTTTCCACACAGTCCCTGAAAACGGTCAGTTGCCACCCACAAACACCCTCTTCCTGTCTGTTAGTCACCTTGCGATCGCTTTTTTCGCACCATCCCATCGCTATGCATCGATCCCCGTTGCTGCGGTCTGTCACGCCTGCGCATTGCGGTGCATACGCAGTTCGGACCTGATTGCAGGCTGTGAGAAAACGCAGCCTAGCGATCAGGTTTGAATTACCCCTATATTGTACAACACAAGGTCCAGTTAGTGCCAATCTCAATATTTGGTAGATGCTGTTCAGTCGAAGAGACTACAGGAAGAAATAAGCATGAGGAGTTTAGAAATGGCTGTGCCAGTAGGGTTTCCAGTGGCGATAGTATGATATAGGATAGGTCCATGGAAAAAAAGTGAGAAACGTAGACAGCAAGGTTGTCAAGAAATAGAGAAACTGCCCCTTGTAGTGTTCTTCGGTATTGACTCTGATGCTAATGCCCAGGGACAGTAGAAAATCTACTCTACCAGCTTGCTGTATCAAGGAATATGGGTAAAATAAAGACCCAACAGGAGAGAGCAACAGAGCAAGCAGTGCCAGGGGATGTTGTCAGACAAATTTCAGTCATTTCAGTGGATGAAGGCATTAAAGAGGATTAGGTAGTGAATGGATGTGAGTTTATGGTAGCTTCTAGTTTCCCTTTTGTGGAAAGGACCTTTCCCATAATCCACTGAGTCCATGTCACCAACTATTTGGAATAATAACCTGTGCCGAGCGAAGAGTCAGAAGCGTTGCGAGCACACAAGGGTACATAGACAAAACTAAACACCCTAAAACAAACGAAGAATGGATAAACATTAATGTGCTGTAAGGGCAATAGAGAACTTCCGCACTCTTCTGCTGTCACTTCCTGGTCCTTGCCATGAAGAGAAAATAGACACAACCGTGAGTTTATGCAAAGAGGTAAGCGATGGGATAAGAATGAAGCGGATGAAGATATGGAATGAAATTTTATGGTGAAAGTTAAAATGTAAACAGATAAGTGTGAAGTTGTGGGTCCTGCATTGTGGAGAGATGTTGTCAGCAGCCAGGAAGAGAAGGTGGGTGAGAAAGAGGTCCAGAGATGGAGATAGGAGGGTGAGAGGGTAGTAGGAATTTGTGTAAACTGTGGAGTTAGGGAGGGTGCAATGAGCTGAGCTATAGAAGGTTTAGGCAGATGAGAAAGGGGGGTGGGGGAGGAGTACAAAAGCAAAGGGATGAGCTAAAATATTGGAGGGATGGGAAGTGAATGTAAGAGGGTGAATTAAAGAGTTAATATACAGGATGAAGGGGATGAGAGCAAAGCAGTAGAGGACAACATGCGGACCACATGTCGCTAGTAGCTTCACAATACTTCACCTGTGGTCCTTAATGTGTTACTGTACTTTACGCTTTGCTATAAACATAAGCAGCCAGCTTCCACGTCATGTGAAATCCTGTGCAAACTGTAGGGAGTTGACACAGCACATCCAATTAGAATAGATAATTCAGTGTAATCTTTATTTGTAGACACAGTGAATGGAGGGAATGCAGTGACTGCTAGCCAGTGGGGAACTTACAGTGACAGCCAGTGAGTGGGGGACTGAACAGTGACAGCAAGCAAGTGTGGAGCATACTGTATGGGGAGGTCTGGTTAGCATATGGGGAGCTTTTGGGATTGATGTGCAGCGCTTTTTAAGGTTGGAAAGATGCGCATGAATGGGTGTTAACAGGTCAACAGGCAGTATCCATGCATTTTGCAATTCAGATGCACACACATGCATTCTCCTCTAGGTTTGCAGAGGTAAAAGTCTTGTCTACTGGAATTCACTTTTCATGAAGCATCTTCTCCAGAATGTTATCCAATACTGGACCAAACAAAAGTGTAACAAAAAGTTTTTGAGATAAACGGATGAGAAACAAGAAAAACACAACAGACAATGCAAACTGCTCAGTAGCCAATCATTTCTAAATATAAAGGGGGAATATTATAGAATGATCGTGGAGTGAACATATAGATTATTTGTGTGTCTCAACTACTAGAATGTTCCGGTAGATTCCCATATGGACTCATTATGATTAAGTTCCCTATTAATTGAGGTTATCCCTTACTATATATATATATATATATATATATATATATATATATATTTTTTTTTTTATTATATATCTTTTGGACTGTGTAAGTTACAGGATTCTTCTCAAAAGGCAGACAAGCTATGATTTCACTTACTATATATATATATATATATATATATATATATATATGATACAACAAATTCACATTTCAAGATTTGGCTAAATACTGAATTTATCACATGTGTATTTTTACCTTCCGGAACTAATAATCCTGCCAAGAGCATTGACACCACAGTGAAATTAAGATTCATATAATGTACTGCGTGCCAATAGGATATATTATTATCCTTTATTTGTATGGAGCCACAAAGGATCTGCAGTGGCCAGTTACAGAGTACGTTAACAAATAAGCAATACAAGAAAAAAGTGACTTACAGTTCAAGACAATATAGGACAAGTACAGGGTATATAAACATACCTGCATCAGCAGACGACACTGAAATAAGTATTAGGGTGGCAGAAAACCGAGGGATTTGGTCCAGATAAAAGGAGTATGGAGTATAAGATGGTTTAAGTAAGAGAAGGAAAGACACATGAGGGAGAAGGCCCTGCTCATGAGTGATTACATTCTTAAGTATATATACTGTATATAGGATTTAGCAAATTTCTGAACCGAATCCTCAATTCAGTGCACCAGAAACATGGAGAGACTCCCTAAGCTTCTTCCAAGAGCTTTCAATAATCTGATGGAGTTCTTTCAAGGACCAAGTGTCATCAAAAGACTTAAGGCCCCCATCCACTAGTCCGATTAGGGCACTTTTCTTCAGATTTTGACAAATCTGACCGAAAAATCTGAAGAAAATGGTCACATTGGATGGCTCTTCCGATCCAATGCGCAGTCCCGTGTCAGATATGTCTGAACTACAGATCTTTGAGGCTGCCCCAACTAATTATCTGAATCTGAAGAAATCGGGTGCACATCGGAGTGTTTATTTTACTTCAGATGTATCTGATCAGATTCATCTGAAGAGTCATTTGACTGGCATCTCCCTGGCCACTCACACCCACCACAGAACGCGGCGGTATCAGCAGCTATTTCAGATCAATCACATGTAGCATGTGTGCATCAGGGTCCGATCCGATTCCCGGGAAGCTCCCGGGAGAGTTCAAGAGAAATCTGGTGCGATCTGCAGTTCAGACAAGTCTGAGTAGTGGATGGCCACTTTTAGGGTTAAATTCACCAAGCTGCACTACTGAAAGCTACCACGCCTTCAAAAGGCTTGGTCTCTGGATCTCTTTTAGTTTGTTTTTTTTACATAAAACACAGGAATATTGAGCATTTATTATTATTGACCCTTTAATGTTTGCAGTGAAAACTGCAGAAAACTGGAAGGTTTTGAAAAAGAGAAAGTTACTAAATTTACTCATTAATGGGTTTTCTAGAAATCAGGTTACCAACATATGTCCCACATCTTAAAATCAAAGTCACAAAACAACTTTAAAACGAGAGCTTTCGTTGTGTACGATACTATTCATTCACAAACTGGAAATAATTTGGATTCCAGACTACTGAAAACATTACTATCTTCATCTCCCTTCATTAATTTATCTGAACACTCCACAAGAGAATGTGCATTTATTTTCTTTTTGAAATGATGAATGAAAATCTTTTCCTTCTTCCACGGCCTTCTTTTTTCATCCTCTTCATCAGAATTTTGATCTGAATACTAAACACAGTTTGTGTAATATTTTAGGAAGAACGGGCTTCAGCTTTTAAATATATTAGATGTCTAAATACATTCTGCATTTTAGCCGACTTCCAAGACAAAGTTCTTCATGGTTATGGGTAATTTTAAATTAGATCCACTTAATATATTGGACAAGATATATAATTACCTCCCAAACAATGAGAAATGTGATAAAAGGAAAGAGAAAGGGGAATCACAACTTTGGGAAGACAAAAAAAAAGGGATAAAAACCAAGCCAGTGGCTGCCTTTGCATCTACAGACTCTGGGGTATATGCAATTGTGGTCGAATTCCAGCTGGAATTCGACCGTTTTTAAATTCGACAGTCACATACCCTCCCGTCGGGACCCGAATTCGGCATATTCAATAAAAAATGGATTCGACAGTCCCGCTGTCGAAAAACGGACCAATTGACGATAGCGTGCGTCCTGGATTCGACTTCATGGACGGCACAAAAGTGTGTAACAAATCGTGAAAAAAAATGTGTGGGGTCCCCCCTCCTAAGCATAACCAGCCTCGGGCTCTTTGAGCCGGTCCTGGTTGTAAAAATACGGGGGGGGGGGAAATGACAGGGGAACCCCCGTATTTTCACATCCAGCACCGGGCTCTGCGTCCGGTCCTAGTGTAAAAAATACGGGGGACAAAAGACGTAGGGGTCCCCCGTATTTTTCACACCAGCACCGGGCTCCACCAACTGGAGAGATAATGCCACAGCCGGGGGACACTTTTATACCGGTCCCTGCGGCCGTGGCATTAAATCCCCAACTAGTCACCCCTGGCCGGGGTACCCTGGAGGAGTGGGGACCCCTTAAATCAAAATGAGGCGGACTGAAATTGACGAAATGACTGTCGAAAAGCACTGTTGTCGAATCAACATTCCTCAATTGAATATACTTTTGTCGAAAAGCCGCATTTTTACCATTGCAGACATGTCGAATTTGAGTAAATGTCGAATTGCAAAAAGTCGAATCTGAAACGGCAGGTTTTATGACGAAAAGTACTGTATCGAAAATGCCCCGTTTTTCAACATTTGCGGCAATTCGATCGCAATTGCATATACCCCTCTATCTGCATCTGATCTTAAGAGTCTACAAAATACCAGCATAATCCAACATATATTTAAATAGGTCTCTGCTTAATATCAAATCCCCTTAATGAACATCTGCATTCATCAGAATTAATCAGAAGGTTAAAGTATTCCACAATTCAAGATATCAATTAATCCCTGTAGAGCAAATCACATAACCTGAGTCACCAAAGCATAACTTCTAGTGACCTGGCCACAAAACCTGACACTTACTAATACTTCTGAAATTTTACAAACTGCTCCCGGAGTTATCAACTGAGCCATCTAATAATCTCAATATATTAGGGCACTACAGCTTAAAGCGCCGTCTCTCCCCACGATCTCCCAAAGTAAAAGCCCCAGGAGATACACCCAAAAAACTCCAGCTGGGGTAAATGAGCACATCAGTACATAATACAGGTATCCAAAGAAGACAAAATAATACAATTAATAAAATAATAATAAAAAATGTATATAACCCAGTTTTCTAAAGGAAAGAATAACAGTGGATATGTTAAAGTTGTCAAATTTTCTGTCCAATATGGTAAATACTAATACAAAATAGTTTTCAATAGAGAAGTCATGCTTTTAAACTATTGCAATCAATTTATTTATTGCTTACTGACAATAAAATAAAACTATTAATGGCAGCATCTTACTACCCAGAATTATTTCCCAAACCCCCTGAGCCTTTCTGTGACAGAACATCAATATGCCCTCTTCATACTACAGTATACTGTGTGCACTTTCCCAGTAATACTGAAAAGCTTAGACTTAGAATCTATCTAGTACAGATATAGTTAGCAAACTGAAGGGAACAAATGAAAAATCAGGTGCATGTTAGAAAACACAACTGCATATTATCCACTGCAATAGAGATCAATACCTAATGAAATCTGACTTTGCTAAATCAGACATAGGCGGATGAAAAAGCTGGCGACATTAGAAGACAAAAATTAAAATAGCTGGTGGGTGTAGTTATGGGTGTAGTAATGGTAAAGAACCCCCCACCCTCCATCACTGCAGAGCTAATGTGTCTGAGATCAGTAGGTGGCACATGCCATGGCCAAGACTCGGGAACAGCAAAAGGGGAAGTTACAGCACAGCAACCTGCCTCTCAACACACAGCAAAAGGTGTTATTTGGAAGGCATGCAAGCCATCTTACTTCCATCAGTATGGACGCACCTTATCTTGGGCTCGGCTTTTGCCCTGCAACCACAGGGAGAGAACTTTGAAATCACCACTAAATTGATGTCTCACAGATGAACTACAGTACACCTTCCCAACACATTGTTCATAAAGCAAAACTTACCTGTAGAACAAAAATGTTATAGCCTGCAAAGTGTGCAACAAGATTCTCTTATTAACGAGTCATCCTTATGTGTGGCTGTAGGGACCTGCTCACCTGACACTCCTGTTCTCTAACAAGGTCTTCCTGGAAGTCTCCCTCATTTATACATGTTCAACTAATACTAAAGAAGTTAATAGGAAGGGATATTCATAATTAAGTCATATATTGTTCCATTTAGAGAGGTGACCTATAACAAAGAGGTTTTTTTACATGCGTTCTTCTATTTAAGCAGTGCATGTTTGTATAATCATATACAGGTTGAGTATCCCATATCCAAATATTCCGAAATACGGAATATTCCGAAATACGGACTTTTTTGAGTGAGAGTGAGATAGTGAAACCTTTGTTTTTTGATGGCTCAATGTACATAAACTTTGTTTAATACACAAAGTTATTAAAAATATTGTATTAAATGACCTTCAGGGCTGTGTGTATAAGGTGTATATGAAACATAAATTAATTGTGTGAATGTAGACACACTTTGTTTAATGCACAAAGTTATAAAAAATATTGGCTAAAATTACCTTCAGGCTGTGTGTATAAGGTGTATATGTAATATAAATGCATTCTGTGCTTAGATTTAGGCCCCATCACCATGATATCTCATTATGGTATGCAATTATTCCAAAATACGGAAAAATCCCATATCCAAAATACCTCTGGTCCCAAGCATTTTGGATAAGGGAGACTCAACCTGTACATGTGCTCAGCAAAAAGACAGTAGACATTAAAATGGCTTTTTTAGAGTTGGGAATAAATCCAGACAAAGGACTTGCTCCTCCTGGGTGTGGAAGGGGGTGGGGGGTTCATTTTATGCTGCTGAGGTGGCAATATAAAATACCCAACCTGATTTAGAGGGGTGGGCAGTCTAACGGTACACTGTATAAGGAAGAGCTGACCAGTTATGTGTGTACAGTGTGCATGAGCATTAACTGCAAGTCCATAAAGTTCAGATTAAAAATGTCAAACAGTTCTACACAAAATGTGTAAAGATGAGCAATGACGATGCAAAAGAACAGTCTCTGATTCATTCTGTGGAAAAATTGGATATCTTTGAAAATTCTATATAATGGGATGTTAAAAAAAAATTACACACTTTAAAATATACAGTAGATAAGATTGAGGGCGACATGTACTAAGCAGTGATAAAAGTGGAGAAGTGAGCCAGTGCAGAAGTTGTGCATGGCATTGATGAAACATTTATCATTTGCATACTATAAACATATACAGAGCAGCTGATTGGTTGCCATGGGCAACTTCTCCACTGGCTCACTTCTCCACTTTTATCACTGCTTAGTACACGTCCCCCTAAGACTTTCATTTGTTGTGAACGTTTGTTGTAATACCGAAGTATTGCTGGAAAAAAAATTTTTTTTTTTTCCAGTCTTGTATTTAGGTCATGTAGAATATACAGAGGGAGAGGTACTAAGCCTTGGGGAGTGATAAAGTAGAAAAAGATAATGTATCTGCCAATCCGCTCCTAACTGCCATGTTACAGGCTGTGTTTGAAAAGTAACAGGAGCGGATTGGTTGGTAGTTTATCGCTCTCCATTTTATCATTCATTAAAGATGGGTACACACTAGAGCGATATCGGCCTGATATGTCGTTTCCAGCCTAATCAAAAAGACATATCACCCAGGTTATTCAGTGTGTATGGCCAATCTGCACGCTTCCACGGTCGTTAGCGATATCTTCCGATCGGCCGCTCTGTACGGCCATCAGACTATATCGCATGCGGCACCATGCAGTGTAATGAGCATGAAATGAGTGACCGTTCCGTCCTTTACATCGTTCGGATATGTACCCCAGATACGATATGTCAGCTAGTCAGCCACCATACCGTCCAGGTACACATTGCTCCAGTGTGTGCCCAACTTTAGGATTAGTACATCTGCCCCACAGTATCTCCAGCATGCACAATGCTCATACAGTACCATCACGGTACTTGTAGAACAAGTTTCTACAACAACATGTAATGTGCCATTTCTCGCACTCTGGTGGTTGCTAGGAAGACACAGAGATGACTAAAATACTAGTATAGGAGTCACCTCTAGAGGTGCTAGAGCACCACCAGTGCCATTGTGGCTACTGACCACTGTAATTGATGGTATAGGTCAGTCTTATGGAGGCGGGACTATGCAAGCAGCCCCAATCAATTTTCAAAGTTAGTTACTATGGTGCAATGTGCTTGTAAAACACTTTTAAAATAACCAGAAACATATGTAAAAAGAGACTAGTAAGGTCTTCAATATCAAATAATTTGATTACACATTTGCTGAGGCGTTCTCTTTTATTCTTTGGTTTCTTTAAAAGTATCTATTATGGACAGAGGATTGTAATAGTACTGTAATATAATGCACACATAACCTATTGGTTCTTTAGCTATGTGCATCCTCCAGGCTTGATTTACGGATGTCTATACAAATTTTGTTATGGAAGTGTAATAAAAGCGTAGTTTCACTTGTGCCATCATTCCGCTTTCAACAATATGTACCTTGATTTAATCTGGTTCCCTCCCAAAACAAGTATGAATAGTTACCGTTTCATGATATTTCATATGAAAATTAATTTGGGTACCCTAGAACGCATTCTATCAAACTCCATCCAAACTGAAGTGGTGGCTATGCCTTATAGCAAGCAGCTAGGGACTGAAGAACATGATCTGTATTAGGCAAGGGGCAAGACACAATGTACAATATGCAACGTTAGGTTGTCACAATGGAGGGCCAGTTACACCCAAAGCTCCACCTTCATACATATATTATACACAATCATAGTTTCAGTTTACTAAACACACTATACAAAAAAAAATGTTTTCTATTTAAAATTCACAAAATATGAAATATTTTCTGCTGCAAAATGTATAATTAGCAAAGTTAAAAGCTTCTCAGACATTAGGAAATCAGAAAGAATAAGGCCGTCACCTGGAAACTTAGAGCCATTGCAACATTTCCTGGATGATATCACATATATATCAGGTTGCCATGCTGACTGAGTCCTCACTACACCAACTGCAGTGTCATTAAGTTCCACCGGAGGTGCTAATTAGTGGTCACAGTATAGAGCGTTTTTTTTTAGTAAGGCCACATACTGGCTGATTAATGATCCGGTAACGTAACAAGTTGTTTAAAATTAACATGATCATAAATTCATCATAATCAGTCAGAAGAGTCCAGTAATGGACAGTTAATAAGATAATACACATGCAAAAACGCAAGACAGAACATGCAGAGATCCTGAGTTACTGTACCGTAAATCTGAGAAGCTTCACGATCATACACTAGTCTAAATCATCATGTAGCTTGGGGATAGAACAGTAAACACTGTATAGCATGCTGTATTTAAGACCATATATACTCCACACTGCAGGCTAATATACATGAAAGAGTATATATGCCATTTTCATGTATCAGGGCTGATACATAAGTTAGGTGTGTAATTTAAAAGAAACATAAAATTATTTGCCTGAACAGCAGTCTTAAAAAGACAAAATACTATAGAAAATTGTCTGATGTTTTTAAGGAAGCACATTGTAAGGAAACATACCATAGGTGAAATTTATAAAAACAAAAAAAGTTGAAAGAAATTCACACCAATATTATTAGCATTAAAATACCTATAAAAAAATAAAATAATTTTTTTTTGGAAAATGCAAGCTCATATTGGTATAGGGATTAAATGCAAACAAAAGTGAATAAAAATGGTTCACGTTATAATGTCTTACTATTTTACCCAGGTTTGGAGATTGTGTTCATACATGCCATTTGTGTATTTAAAGACGTTATTAAATTAAAATGAGCACATTTTTGCTATATTGACCATAAAAAATGTAAATATATAAGCCACAAGACAATGTTGCTTTTGTCAGGAAAAATCTTTTGCTTTTAGGGTGTGGCAATGTCCAACACTAAAAGTGATGTAGTTATGATCCCGGCGGAACTTATAAATTTCGCCCCATACATTTTATGACACTGTGATTTGTAGACAGACATGTTCAGAGAATTATTGCAATCAATTTGTGACTAGGATCAGAGCATCTAATTAGAATTAGTCTTTATCGACGGCTTATCCACACGTTGCCAATCAGATAATTACAGGAAGCGCTGGTCTTTTGGCATATCTCCCAAAAGTCCCACTTTGGGCCAGACAGTCCCGCTTTTTGGGTACTGGCACACCTTCCGATCCGCAGCCTGTAGTGTCCCGGGGGAGTACTGTCACCGAGCAGCAGTTGAATAGATACCATACAGTGTTTGGGAGAGCCTGGGAGCAGCCCAGTGTGATGGAAACAGGAGTGTGACACAAGGTCATGCCCCCTTCCCACATTATTTGGGGGCTTGTGCATCTGGCACAAGCAAGGAGTCCCTCCTTCCATAGCTTGGTATGTTGGGAGGTATATTTTGGCGGGATGTAGTTATGTGATGTCACATGGTGATCTGTCCGTTTGTGTGACTGTGGTAGTGAGGACAGGGCTCCATATGAAGGGACAGTGTCATGATATGAGTTGAGGGAGAGGTTGGTGGAAGCTAGAGAGTGGAAGGAGCAGGTTTCCTAATAGCAGTTGGGCTCCTATCACACAGATATCAAGGCTCCTTTCACACAGATGAAGGAAGACACGTTTATATGAAACAAATTGCGCACATCCAACCTAGTTTAACCCAAAAATTGTGACAATAATGCTTTGTGGCAAATTAGTGTCAATGATGAGACACCATGTGTTTCCCAATAACCATTTAAACATGTCTGTGAACAGAATGTGAACTGTCTTTTTAGTATCCAAAATACCATAACATATAGGTAATATTTCCTGGGATGGTAGAAGACATGGTGCATACTGTCACGGTGAAAAAAAAAAGAGTGAAAAAATACCACTGAGATAAAACACTTTGTGAGGTATAGTACATGGGGTGTGAAGAAATAGCCAAGGAGAAAGGGGCTACCTTTAGGAAGTGGATATTTTTATATGACAGCCCTGGAAGACAGAAAAACTGTATGGTTAGTTCATGATAATATGTGTTCTCACACAAACACCTCGACATAAAGGAACAGGATGGAACGGATATAGAACAATAAATGATGGCCCTCAATAAGAAGTCCATAAGTTGTTTTTAATGATAAATCTGATAGAAAACAAAACATTAATCAATACAGAAATGACTTTTACTCAAACCCTTGAACTGTAGTGTAGAAATATATGTGTTGGTAAGAACAGATCCACAGGAAAACATTGGGATATGATGAAGCGTCAGCGGATTTGCACAAATCGGTCAAAGCTTTTTCGGCTTCCCAGCATGTAACGGGCCCGTCCATATATCCCCGCCTCCTGGCTCAGACAAATCAGATGTTTTCCCAAAGCTAAAGGCAGAAGCATCATAGATAGCCTTAATCAGGCGAGAAGAACACACATGCACACCCTTCCGTACAAGAAGGAAGAGGTTAGTGAGTAAAAGGGTCCTCAAATCAGGTGCGTCAGGGTGGGATACCTGTGGATCCTGTGGACTTAGGAGTAATACCGTTATCAACGGTAAGTTCTTACCATAACATATATTTCTTCTGCTGGGTCCACAGGTTATCCACAGGATTAAATTGGGATTTCCCAAAGCAATTTAGTGGTGGGGATGCTCTTGATTGGACAGGAGAATCCTTCGCCCAAATTCAGCGTCCTGAGAGACAAAGGTATCTACGGCATAATGTCTAATGAATGTGTTAATGGAAGACAATGTGGCTGCCTTATATATCTGTTCTGCTGAAGCACCACGTTGTGCTGCCCATGATGGACCTACCTTACGAGTAGAGTGAGCAAAGACATTATCTGGAACAGGGAGATCAGCGTGAGAATATGCTTCTGAAATAGTCATCAGATGCCACCTCGCCAGTGTCTGCTTATCAGCAGGTCATCCTCTCTTGTGAAATCCGTAGCGAATGAAGAGAGAATCTGTCTTTCTGATGGCACTGGTACGATCCACGTAAATCCTTAAGGCACGGACAACGTCCAGCGATGCATCTGCTGCAGAAAGGCCCGGTACCTGGAAAGCCGGGACTACAATTTCTTCGTTAAGGTGGAATTGGGACACCACCTTGGGAAGGTACCCAGATTTAGTTCTGAGAACCGCTCTCTCTGGATAAAAGATCAGAAATGGAGGACGACATAACAATGCCCCTAAATCTGATACTCTTCTAGCTGACGCTATGGCCAGTAGAAAGAGAACTTTAGCTGTCAACAATAGAAGATCCACTTTATTAAGTGGTTCAAATGGGGCAACTTGAAGGGCCTTTAGGACTAAACTTAAGTCTGAAGGCACTGTAGGAGGAACAAAAGGAGGTTGAATGCGCAGCATTCCCTGGCAAAAAAGTACGCACATCCTGTAAGTTGGCAATTTTCTTATGGAACCATACAGTCAATGCTGACACTTGCACTCTCAAGGAAGCCACCTTCAAACCTTTATCCATTCCTGCCTGAAGGAAAGCTAAGACCCTGGAAATTCTGAAAGACCTAGGGTCCATTTTCCATTCACTGCATCAATGAATATAGGTTTGCCATATTCGGTGATAAATGAGAGCTGAGTGAAGTTTCCTTGCTCTGAGCATTGTTTGAATTACCAGTTGTGAGAATCCTCTTGACTTCAGGATAGAGGTCTCAAGAGCCACGCCGTCAAAGACAGTCGATCCAGATGTCTGTGATAACAAGGACCATGCGTCAGTAGATCTGGACGTTGAGGGAGCAGGAACGGGACATCCATCGACGTACTCTGCAGATCTATGTACCAATGTCTTCTGGGCCAAGCCAGAGCTATTAGTATCACGGCACCCTTTCCTTGCTTTATCTTTCTCACCACCCTGGGTAATAAGGCGATTGGAGGAAACACATAGGCCAGATGAAAGTCCCATCTCACCAACAGGGCATCCACAAAGATCGCTCTGGGATCCTTTGTTCTTGACCCGTATGAAAGAACTTTGTTGTTCTGACGGGACGCCATGAGATCTATCTCTGGCAACCCCCACTTGTCGACTAGAGTCCAGAAGACCTCTGGGTGTAGAGCCCATTCCCTTGCCTGAATGGCGTGTTGACTGAGAAAATCTGCTTCCCAGTTTAGGACTCCCAGAACAAACACTGCCGACAAGGCTGGATGATGAAGTTCTGCCCACTTTAGTGTGTGACTTACCTCCTTCATAGCTTTTTGGCTGCGAATTCCTCCCTGATGGTTGAGGTACGATACTGCCGTCGCATTGTCTGAGCAGATCTGAATTGGTTTTCCCCGAAGGATGTCCTTTGCCTGAATCAGTGCCATGTATATGGCCCGAAGTTCCAATATATTTATTGGCAGGCAACCTTCTTCCTTGGTCTATTGCCCCTGGAAACAAAACCTTCCTGACACTGCTCCCCAGCCCTGGAGACTAGCATCTGTTGTCAGAATTTCCCAATCTGAAATCCAAAAGGGTCTTTCTTTGTCCAGATGGGATGTCTGTAGCCACCAGGCTAACGACCTCATTACTTCCACCGTAAGGACCATAGTCTGCATTTTTATCATCTGATGAAACCCATTCCATTTGGAAAGGGTCAGATGCTGCAGAGGCCTCAAGTGGAACTGAGCATACTCCACCATGTCGAATGTTGACACCATCAATCCCATCACACGCATTGCTGCGTGAATGGATACCCTTTGACTGTATAGCAGCTCCTGAATACTTGACTGAACTTTGGATATCTTATTCAGAGGTAAAAATACTCTTTGAAGGCTTGAATCCAGTACAGCCCCCAAGTGAGTCATCCGCCGTGACAGAACAAGAGACGATTTTGCCCAATTTATGAGCCACCCGTTCTTCTGCAGAAACATTATTGTCTGTTGCAGATGACACAGGAGCAATTCCTGAGACTGTGCCAGGATTAAAAATTCTTATCCCCTGCTGGCGGAGATAAGCTGCCATTACCACCATAATTTTGGTAAATACTCTGGGTGCTGTGGCTAACCCAAAAGGTAGGTACTGGAACTGAAAATGCTGTTGGATGATAGCGATCCTGAGATAGCACTGATGGGACAGTGCTATAGGAACATGTAGGTAAGCATCCTGGATATCCAGGTATACCATATAATCCCCTGGCTCCATGGCCAAAATGATGGAACGTAAAGTCTCCAGATGAAACCGAGGTACCCAAATGTACTTTTTCAGCACTTTGAGATTGAGTATGGGCGGGAATGACCCATTTGGCTTCTGAACTAGAAACAGGTTGGCGTAAAAACCCTGTCCTTGATGTGCAGGAGGAACTGGAATGATTGCCCCTGACTGAAGCAATTTGTGAACTGCCTCTTGCAAAGCCCTGGCCTTTGTCTCTATCCGGACTGGTACAAAAAAACCTTTGAGGAGGGTGTTTCTTGAAGGCAAATGCATGACCGAGAGATACTGCTTCCTGCACCTGTTGTAGACTGCTGCCAGATCTGAGCAAACTGAAGAAGTCGGCCCCCCACCCTGGTATCCCCCAGGTAGAGGCCCGCACCATCAGGCTGATGGCTTATTTTCTGTTTTACCAACCGGTCCTCTGGTAGCCTTTTTAGTCTTACCAGACTTGTTGTATTGGGGCTGTTTGCCATCACTTTTCCCTTTAGCTTTTCACTGAGACTGAAAGGGCCGAAAAGCTGGAACTTTAGGTTTGAATTTCTACGTGGAAGGAAACTTTACTTTCTTGGAGTCTGCTTCTGACTCCAAAATATCTGTCAATACTTTACCAAAAAGAATATCTCCAGAGAAAGGTAAAGACTCCATAACCTCAGCTTTCCCTGTACGTAGCCAAACTGCTCTGCGAGCGGCTACTGTTAAAGCTGATGACCTGGAGGCAATTGTACCCATATCCAAAGCTGCTTCTTCCAAGAACACTGCAGCCTGTTTTATATTTGCCATATGGGATTTTTGCTCTCTAGATGCCATTGAAAGATCTCCTTCCAATGCATAAGCCCAGGCAGCCACCGCTTTTAACATCCAAGCTGAAGCCACGCTTGGTCTTATGACTGCCCCAGACAGGGAAAAAAAAGGTTTTTAAAAAATTATCCACTCTCCTATCTGTAACATTATTTAGTGGTGTTGAAGGCAGAGGTAATGTAGATATTCGCACTAATCAAATAACATGTGTATCTACTTTGGGGGCCACCTCCCTCTTTAAACAATCCCCAGCTGGAAGAGAATAAATAAGAATTTACTCACCGGTAATTCTATTTCTCGTAGTCCGTAGTGGATGCTGGGAACTCCGTAAGGACCATGGGGAATAGCGGGCTCCGAAGGAGGCTGGGCACTCTAGAAAGATTTCAGACTACCTGGTGTGCACTGGCTCCTCCCACTATGACCCTCCTCCAAGCCTCAGTTAGGATACTGTGCCCGGACGAGCGTACACAATAAGGAAGGATTTTGAATCCCGGGTAAGACTCATACCAGCCACACCAATCACACCGTACAACTCGTGATATGAAACCCAGTTAACAGTATGAAACAACTGAGCCTCTCAACAGATGGCTCAACAATAACCCGATTTAGTTAACAATAACTATGTACAAGTATTGCAGATAAACCGCACTTGGGATGGGCGCCCAGCATCCACTACGGACTACGAGAAATAGAATTACCGGTGAGTAAATTCTTATTTTCTCTGACGTCCTAGTGGATGCTGGGAACTCCGTAAGGACCATGGGGATTATACCAAAGCTCCCAAACGGGCGGGAGAGTGCGGATGACTCTGCAACACCGAATGAGAGAACTCCAGGTCCTCCTCAGCCAGGGTATCAAATTTATAGAATTTTGCAAACGTGTTTGCCCCTGACCAAGTAGCAGCTCGGCAAAGTTGTAAAGCCGAGACCCCTCGGGCAGCCGCCCAAGATGAGCCCACCTTCCTTGTGGAATGGGCATTGACAGATTTTGGCTGTGGCAGGCCTGCCACAGAATGTGCAAGTTGAATTGTACTACAAATCCAACGAGCAATAGTCTGCTTAGAAGCAGGAGCACCCAGCTTGTTGGGTGCATATAGGATAAACAGCGAGTCAGATTTTCTGACTCCAGCCGTCCTGGAAACATATATTTTCAGGGCCCTGACCACGTCTAACAACTTGGAGTCCTCCAAGTCCCTAGTGGCCGCAGGCACCACAATAGGCTGGTTCAAATGAAACGCTGACACCACCTTAGGGAGAAACTGGGGACGAGTCCTCAATTCTGCCCTATCCATATGGAAAATCAGATAAGGGCTTTTATAAGACAAAGCCGCCAATTCTGATACTCGCCTGGCAGAAGCCAAGGCCAATAACATGACCACCTTCCACGTGAGATATTTCAGATCCACGGTTTTTAGTGGTTCAAACCAATGTGATTTTAAGAAACTCAACACCACGTTGAGATCCCAAGGTGCCACAGGAGGCACATATGGGGGCTGAATATGCAGCACTCCCTTTACAAATGTCAGAACTTCATGTACTGAAGCTAGTTCTTTCTGAAAGAAAATCGATAGAGCCGAGATCTGTACCTTAATGGAACCCAGTTTTAGGCCCATATTCACTCCTGCTTGCAGGAAATGCAGAAATCGACCTAGTTGAAATTCCTCAGTTGGGGCCTTTTCGGCCTCACACCATGCAACATATTTCCGCCATATGCGGTGATAATGATTTGCTGTAACCTCTTTCCTGGCTTTAATAAGCGTAGGAATGACTTCCTCCGGAATGCCCTTTTCTTTCAGGATCCGGCGTTCAACCGCCATGCCGTCAAACGCAGCCGCGGTAAGTCTTGGAACAGACAGGGCCCCTGCTGTAGCAGGTCTTGTCTTAGCGGCAGAGGCCACGGGTCCTCTGAGATCATCTCTTGAAGTTCCGGGTACCATGTTCTTCTTGGCCAATCCGGAACCACGAGAATTGTGTTTACTCCTCGCTTTCATATTATTCTCAATACCTTTGGTATGAGAGGCAGCGGAGGGAACACATAAACTGACTGTTACACCCATGGTGTCACCAGAGCGTCCACAGCTATCGCTTGAGGGTCTCTTGACCTGGCGCAATACCTCTCTAGTTTTTTGTTTAGGCGGGACGCCATCATGTCCACCTGTGGACGACCCCACTGATGTACAATCATTTGGATGACTTCTGGATGAAGTCCCCACTCTCCCGGGTGGAGGTCGTGTCTGCTGAGGAAGTCTGCTTCCCAGTTGTCCACTCCCGGAATGAACACTGCTGACAGTGCTAGTACATGATTTTCCGCCCATCTGAGAATTCTTGTGGCTTCTGTCATTGCCATCCTGCTTCTTGTGCCGCCCTGTCGATTCACATGGGCGACTGCCGTGATGTTGTCTGACTGGATCAGCACCGGCTGGTGTAGGAGCAGGGATTTTGCTTGACTTAGGGCATTGAAGATGGCCCTTAGTTCCAGAATATTTATGTGAAGGGCAGTCTCCTGACTTGACCATAGTCCTTGGAAGTTTCTTCCCTTTGTGACTGCCCCCCAGCCTCGCAGGCTGGCATCCGTGGTCACCAGGACCCAGTCCTAAATGCCGAATCTGCGACCCTCCAGAAGATGAGCACTCTGCAGCCACCACAGAAGAGACACCCTGGTTCTTGCAGACAGGGTTATCAAGCGATGCATCTGAAGATGCGATCCGGACCACTTGTCCAACAGGTCCCACTGAAAGATTCTGGCATGGAACCTGCCGAATGGAATTGCTTCGTAAGAAGCTACCATCTTTCCCAAGACCCGCGTGCAGTGATGCACCGATACCTGTTTTGGTTTCAGGAGGTCTCTGACTAGAGAAGACAACTCCCTGGCTTTCTCCTCCGGGAGAAACACTTTTTTCTGGACTGTGTCCAGAATCATCCCCAGGAACAGTAGACGTGTCGTCGGGACCAGCTGTGACTTTGGGATATTCAGAATCCAGCCGTGCTGGTTCAGCACTTCCTGAGATAGTGCTACTCCCACCAACAACTGTTCTTTGGACCGTGCCTTTATTAGGAGATCGTCCAAGTACGGGATAATTAAAACTCCCTTTCTTCGAAGGAGTATCATCATTTCCGCCATAACCTTGGTAAATACCCTTGGTGCCGTGGAGAGTCCAAACGGCAGCGTCTGGAATTGGTAATGGCAATCCTGTACCACAAATCTGAGGTACTCCTGGTGAGGATGGTAAATGGGGACATGCAGGTAAGCATCCTTGATGTCCAGGGAAACCATGTAATCCCCCTCGTCCAGGCTTGCAATAACCGCCCTGAGCGATTCCATCTTGAACTTGAATTTTTTTATGTACATGTTCAAGGATTTCAAATTTAAAATGGGTCTCACCGAACCGTCCGGCTTCGGTACCACAGATAGTGTGGAATAGTAACCCCGGCCTTGTTGAAGTAGGGGTACCTTGATTATCACCTGCTGGGAATACAGCTTGTGAATTGCCGCTAGCACCGCCTCCCTGTCTGAGGGAGCAATCGGCAAGGCAGATTTTAGGAACCGGTGGGGTGGAGCCGCCTCGAATTCCAGCATGTATCCCTGAGATACTACTTGAAGGATCCAGGGATCCACCTGTGAGCGAGCCCACTGATCGCTCAAATTTCTGAGGCGGGCCCCCACCGTACCTGGCTCCACCTGTGGAGCCCCACCGTCATGCGGCGGACTTGGAAGAGGAAGCGGGGGAGGACTTTGGTTCCTGGGAACCTGCTGTCTGTTGCAGCCTTTTTCCCCTACCTCTGCCTCTAGACAGAAAAGACCCTCCTTTTCCACGCTTGCTTTTCTGGGTCCGAAAGGACTGAACCTGATAAAATGGCGCCTTCTTAGGCTGTGAGGGAACATGGGGTAAAAATGCTGACTTCCCAGACGTTGCTGTGGAAACTAGGTCGGAGAGACCATCCCCAAATAATTCCTCCCCTTTATAAGGCAAAACTTCCATGTGCCTCTTGGAATCTGCATCTCCCGTCCACTGACGAGTCCATAAGCATCTCCTAGCAGAGATAGACAATGCACTTACTTTAGATGCCAGCCGGCAAATTTCCCTCTGTGCATCTCTCATATATAAGACTGAATCTTTTATATGGTCAATCGTTAGCAGAATAGTGTCTCTGTCTAGTGTGTCAATATTTTCTGACAATTTTTCTGACCATGCAGCGGCAGCACTGCACATCCAAGCTGACGCAATAGCTGGTCTAAGTATAATGCCTGAGTGTGTGTATACAGACTTCAGGATTGCCTCCTGCTTTCTATCAGCAGGCTCCTTAAGGGCGGCCGTATCCTGAGAGGGTAGTGCCACCTTTTTTGACAAACGTGTGAGCGCTTTATCCACCCTAGGTGGTGTTTCCCAACGTGACCTATCCTCTGGCGGGAAAGGGAACGCCATTAGTACCTTCTTAGGAATTACAAATTTTTTATCAGGGAAAAGCCACGCTTCTTCACACACTTCATTTAGTTCATCTGATGGGGGAAAAACTACGGGTAGTTTTTTCTCCCCAAACATAATACCCTTTTTTGTGGTACCTGGATGTAAATCAGAAATGTTTAACACCTCTTTCATTGCCTCAATCATGCAGTGAATGGCCCTGACAGGCATTAGGTTTGACTCATCGTCGTCGACACTTATCAGTATCTGTGTCGACATCCGGGTCTGCAAACTGAGGTAGCGGGCGTTTTAGAGCCCCTGACGACCCCTGAGGCACCTGGACAGGCACGAGCTGAGATCCCGGCTGTCCCACATTTGGCATGTCGTCAAATTTCTTATGTAAAGAATCTATACGTGCACTCATTTCTTTCCATAAGTTCATCCACTCGGGTGTCTGCCCCGCAGGGGGTGACGTCCCTTCAAAATGCATCTGCTCCGCCTCCACCTCATTATCCTCATCAAACATGTCGACACAGCCGTACCGACACACCCCACACACACAGGGAATGCTCAACAGAGGACAGGACCCACAAAAAGCCCTTTGGGGGGACAGAGTGAGAGTATGCCAGCACACACCAGAGCGCTATATATATACAGGGACTAACTGAGTTATGTCCCTAATAGCTGCTTTTCATATAATATATGTATATATACTGCCAAATTTAATGCCCCCCCTCTCTTTTCCCTCTTACTGTTACTGTATATGGCAGGGAAGAGCCAGGGAGCTTCCTTCCAGCCGAGCTGTGAGGGAAAAATGGCGCCAGTGTGCTGAGGAGATAGGCTCCGCCCCTTTTTCGCGGCCTCTTCTCCCGCTTTTTATGGAATTCTGGCAGGGGTATTTACCTCATATATAGCCTCTGGGGTTATATATTGAGGTATTTTAGCAAGCCAAGGTGTTATTATTGCTGCCTCAGGGCGCCCCCCCCCCAGCGCCCTGCACCCTCAGTGACCGGAGTGTGAAGTGTGAGAGGAGCAATGGCGCACAGCTGCAGTGCTGTGCGCTACCTTGGTGAAGACAGAGTCTTCATGCCGCCAATTTTCCGGACCATCTTCTTGCTTCTGGCTCTGTAAGGGGGACGGCGGCGCGGCTCCGGGACCGAACACCAAGGACTGGGCCTGCGGTCGATCCCTCTGGAGCTAATGGTGTCCAGTAGCCTAAGAAGCCCAATCCGGCTGCAAGCAGGCGAGTTCGCTTCTTCTCCCCTTAGTCCCTCGCTGCAGTGAGCCTGTTGCCAGCAGGTCTCACTGAAAATAAAAAACCTAAGTCTATACTTTCTAAGAGCTCAGGAGAGCCCCTAGTGTGCATCCAACCTCGGCCGGGCACGAATTCTAACTGAGGCTTGGAGGAGGGTCATAGTGGGAGGAGCCAGTGCACACCAGGTAGTCTGAAATCTTTCTAGAGTGCCCAGCCTCCTTCGGAGCCCGCTATTCCCCATGGTCCTTACGGAGTTCCCAGCATCCACTAGGACGTCAGAGAAATTGGAATTCCATTTCCTAGGAATTCTAAACTTCTTATTGGGTGCAGCCCAAGCCTCTTCCATGATTTCCGTCAGCTGATCTGACCCAGGAAACTCAGTCTTAACTGTTTTGGGACGTTTAAACACAGGTGCCTTGGATTTTAACACAGGCTCTGCTGATTCTTCAGGAGAGCGTCTGACTCCCCACTGCTGACATCAACCCTAGGTATCGCGACCTCATACTACTCCTGGAGCCTATGATCCCTAAGGGCTATCGCTGGTGCACCCGAGGTGGCAGCCGCGTCAGCGACTGTTTGGTAGTCTCCTCCCAAAGCAGTGCGGCTGGGTCCGTATTTCCCCTCTAAGCGGAACCGATGCCTTACCTTCTCCCCGTGCTCCGGCCACAGCCTGGTAACGTCTGCAGGACCTGCTAGTGTACCAGACACAGACGCCCGCCGAAACAGCACTGTACTCATTGGTAAGCGTTGTCGCGGCCCAGTGGAGAGTTGTTGGAGCGACTCTTTCTAAGGTACATATAAGACTCTTTTTAGAAAGATCACTCAAAAAAAAAATAGTAAGACTATAAAAATAAAATAAGAAAGCTTATGGCTGCTAAAAACCAGCAGCCCATTGACCATGGTCTGGCTCATGCCGCACCAAACAAAAAACTGATTTGTCTGAGCCAGGAGGCGGGGTTATATGGACAGGCCCGGTGCATGCTGGGAGGCCGAAAAGCTTTGACCGGTTGGTGCAAATCCGCTGTCACTTCATCATATCCCAATGTTATCCTGTGGATAACCTGTGGACCCTGCTGGAGAAACACTTACTTTATATTGATATTTGTAATTAAAAGCTTGGTCATTGGTCCTTCAAGGGTTGCTAAAGGACCACTCTCACCAAAACTACAATTTTAGTTCTGGGTGCCGTTACGTAAGGTAAGAATAAATATATAAAATCCTTGTTTCAGAAGTTCCTCTCAAAGTCTCCAAAAGATCAGTGTTGTGCTTTGCTTCCTACTAAGCCATTTTGGTATACTGTACAATGCGGGTGACAAGTGGGAATCATCATCCGCAGCAAATGGGTTAGAAGCGTACAAAGGAGATTTACTGTTTGAATCCCACTATATATTCAACAGTCAACAGTTCAGTGTTTCCAGTTTATAACAGTGAAAGACCTGGGGTTGGTTGTTGATGGACACCATCTAGTGGACATTTGATGGTATTCTGGCTTATCTGCATAGAGATGACAAAACAATAAAACCAAAACACTCTTGAAAGGATTCTTCAGTGATCACTAAGTGGAATGACAACTGGCTGTCCTGAAAACCTAATTACACAAGTACATTATGAGTGTACCCATAATACTAGTAGTGCATTCTATACTTTTGGTTGCATTTTTTACTATAAAGCAGCCAGATCTTTTTAATATTTGTTAAGAACTGTGCAAATCATATTCACTATGTTACAGTAACTCCTGCTTGTTGTCCCTGAGCAGTCCCTCCCAGTAGAGGAATTGTAAAGTAGTCATCTCATACCAACAATCCCTGACAGGTGGTAGTACAGAACAAATCTGAAATACAAGAACTACTGCTGACGACAGCAATCAGAGCTGAGGAGCAACGTCTAATTACAATCATCTCTCAGTACTTCTCCATGTTACAGTAATTATACCTAAGGATAAATTAAAGCCATATACACCCTTCACTCCAAGCATAGAATGCAGGAACAAAGTCTGAAATTCTCCATTGACCTATTTAATGACCAGCACTGTATTGACTTTTTTTTATTATTGTTTTTTACACCTCTGTTATTCACCCATTATTCTGCTCTCTGCAGTTTTTTAATCCAGTGTTTCCCATGCTTGTTTCTCAAAGCCACTGCACTGTCCAGGTTTTAAGGACAGCCATGCTTGAACACAGGTGATTTAATTAGTACATTAGTCATTTGAATTAATCTGTGCTCAATCATGGATATCCTTAACATCTGGACTTTAAGGGGGCTTTGAAGATCATAAGCGGTAAATACTTCTTTAAACAGAGACTTGTCCATCAAAACACAGCCCCCAAGACAAAGGTCCTCCATAAGAAGTGTGTATCTACCTACTACTAGTATTTGTACTATAAAGAACACTACATTCATCTATTACACATTATTGGAACGATGCAAAGTAGAGTGTATCTTGCTTATTTTCGCAGTGTGCAAGGTCCAAGACCAAGTGTATGCAAGAATGGGTGATCGAGCCTCCACTTGCACCTGAGAATGTTAGCAAAGCTCAGTGAGGGCTTGTCCAAACAACTGCAGACTATTCAGAGCATGGTTGCACGATTTAAATCAAACAATTTAAATCAAATTATCAAATCATGATTTAAATAAAAACATTACAAAGCTACAACTTTTGCTTAGAAAGAGAAAGATGTGTAGGTGGGGGCAGTGTTTGTTTGTTTTTTAGCACAGTTGGGAAGAGTAATGGATGGTGTATAGGAGATTCTACCAAGTATATACTACCAAGTGACGTACGCTGGAATACTATGGCAGACTGTTTGGAGTCCTTTCTGAAAAACTGGCCCATTTTTGTTAACAGTATGTGATGAAAACAAAGATGATATTCCACAAGACATTATTAACAAAGTTAATAACTTTAGTATTAAGCGGAGTGCTGAAGATTATTTGGCTCTGCTGAAACCTGTAGCTGTAGCCCTGGATCGTGCACAAAGACGCAACTGCACAATCATTGAGGTTGTACAAGTGTGGAAGAGATGATCTTGAAGAGATTGGACACCACATTATCGTAATGAAGATGGCCAAGGCAAGAGCTAAAACTGCACTCACAGATGCCCACTTGCTGGCTAATCTACTTGGTCCTAGGTACAGGAGAAAAAAGCTTAGTCCTGCTGAAATTGAGACAGCTATAGAGTATGCCAGTCATCATCAACTTTCGGGCATCCATGAAACCATTTGCACCATACATGTTTGAAGTGGACACTTTACGCCAAGTATCTCCGCTAGCCTGGTGGATGTCCTACACAGCTCAACTTCAGTTAGACATTTCTGTAGTAAATCTTCCGAAGCAGATGTCCACAGCAGTTTCATCAAGTGCAGGAATTTAAAGCATTTTTTCAACGTACGGTTTTGTACAATCCAAAACACGCAACAGATTGGGAAATGAAAAAGCAGCTAAGCTGGTTGCATGCTACAGAGCCTATTCTGTTGAGGACAAACGTGAGGACGTGGACAAAGACATGTACATGTATGACTCAGACTCAAACAACTGAGTGAAATTCAGAGCCTAATTGTACTTCTTGATGCAACTGTTTAGTGTGTATTTATTCTATTACTGTGTTCATTCTGTTACTGTTTTCACTTCAGAAATTGTTCATGTATTACTAAAACAAGGTGGAAACATCTAAAATGAAACAATAAACTTAAAAAAAGTTTTAAGAAAAAAAATACAATTTAAATCCCAAAAATTTGATTTAAATCAATAAAAAAAAAGCTTTGAATCAATAAAAAATGATTTAAAACAAACAAATCCAATTTTTTAAATTAAACAAAAAAAAACAGATTTTTATGCAACCTTGATTCAGAGGGATTTGATATGAAATCCTGACTGTCAAGAGCCCAGCAGTCAAAATACCGACACCGGAATACCGACAGTCGGAATCCCGACCTTGAGCGCAACGTGTTCCCTCGTGGGCTCGCTATACTTGCCACGATTTGGGCCCAGTGATAACCTATTCCCTCTCAGGTGGTAGGATGGACCACCACCCAAGTGTGGATTCCGGGCAGCAGTCGGGATTCCGACCGCTGGCATTTCGATGTTTGCCAGGATTACGGCGTCAGTATTTCGACCACCGGGATACAGACAGTCAGGAAATTAACTGTGTCCCATTCAGAATAGTATGAAAGCGTACATACGCCTGTATGTTGCATGAAAGCATACATACTGCGCCCAGCAATTTGTGATGGCAGCCATGGGTATTACTATCCAGTCTCAGGTCTAGGATATTGGTGTACAGGCAGGGCTCTATGGTACTGGTTTACAGGCACGGCTCTATGGGATTGGTGTACAGGCATGGCTCTATGGAATTGGTGTGCATGCATGGCTCTATGGTATTAGTGTACAGGCGCGGCTCTATGGTATTAGCATACAGACACAGGTTTATGGTAGTACTAGCAAGTCCCAGGTCTACGATATAGTTACACAGGCATGATAACAAAGGAGGTGTAATGAAGAAAAGTAGTAGTGGCCCTATGAGAGGCGGGGCTTACACTGAGCCATGTCAATACGACATTATCTTTCATATATGGGGTGTTGGCTGGTTAATAGTCAAGAACAGTAATATATGGGGTTTAAGTAGTAGGTTCTGCAACTATTATTACCCCATTACCTGGCAGTAACACGGGCTTAGCAACTTTACTGGTACACTGCCAGTTTATAGTTCCTCCTATAGACCAGAAGTAGACGAGTCTGGCAAGATAGCAGCAAAGTAAACATTCATTTCTCTTGGAGACTAAGGGACATTTGCTGCGCCCTCTGGAGTTTGGTAAACTTGACAATTTAGCATCCCCTATTAAAACCTGTGTGGGCTGCTGTGGCTATTGAAAATTGAGGGACTGCAACAGATAGAGATATCTGCTGCTGCTACCCCCCACCCCTCTTAAACTCTGGGAACACTTATTTGCAGTTGACATCGGTGATAGGGATCTGAGACCAAAATCTTGAGACTATTCCCAGCGTGAAAACAAGTGAGTGGACAGGGGCTGACCTGAGCCCAGCCAGCCAAGTGCGCAGCGCGTCCACTGCTGGGTTGTGTGCCCTGAACACTGCACAGTACTACTGCCGTGCACCGCTATACTGTGCAAAGAACAATGTGCATGGCCATGGAGTCAGTATATTGTGGCTAACAATGGGACCAGTGAAATGTAGGCGGATTCTGTGTTAATGGGGTAACAACAAAATACAGTATGTGCATTATGGAGGATAGTGGGAGCTGTGCAACAGGTTGACTAATGGGTTCAGTGTGATATTATGTGGATGAGATTAGGGTCTATGCCATGGTGTTAGCACATTCTATCAGGTTACAGGTTCTGTGGACATTGGGCCTAATTCAGACCTGATCGTAGATGTGCTAAATTTAGCACATCTATGATAAGTCACACAGACATGCGGGGGGACGCTCAGCACAGGGCTAGTCCGCCGCGCATGTCAGGCCGACCCCCACCCCGCACAAGTACAAAAGCATCGCACAGCGGCAATGCTTTTGTACTTTAGGAGCACGCAGGAAGCTACTCGTCGCCGTGAGGGTCACAGCAGTTGCGTGTGATGACACGCAGCTGCTGCGGCCCCCCCCAACGGTACAGGAACGCCTGCAATGCCCGGACTGCGTGCCCTAAACAGCGGCCAAATGCCGCCGGCCCACCCCCTCCCACCCAGCGATCGCCTCTGCCTGTCAATCAGGCAGAGGCGATCGCAGGGCTGAGACAGCCATCGGCTGTATGGCATGCGTCGGCGCATGCACAGTTCAGACCTGTTCGGCTGCTGTGCGAAAACACTGGAGCGATCAGGTCTGAATTAGGACCATTATCCTAAGGATATGGCTGGTAATGAAGTGTGCACAAATTAGGTACTGCAAATGCACATAGCACTTAGATCAGGAATTCCCAACCTCGGTCCTCGTAACACAGTAACAGTCCAGGTTTAATGATATCTAGGCTTCAGCACAGATGGTTAAATTACAATAACTGACTTACTAATTATGTCACCTGTGCTAAAGCATGGATATCACTAAAACCTGGACTGTTAAGGTGCATACACTGGATGATCGCTGACCTCGCTGGGCTGAAAATCGCTCAGTGCATACACACTGAGCGATTTTCCCCTCTGCCCAGCGATGACAGCAGGGGTGAGCGGCTTTCCATAGCAGGACGCTTTGGAAAGCCGATCACGCCGCCGTTCATCTACTGGTAATACCAGTAGATGAACGGCGACCGCTGGCAATGAAGCGGGAGCGCACATCAGCGCTCACGCTCATCGCTTGTGCATACACACTGGGCGGTTTTGACCTGGAAGCAGCTCAACACACCAAAAGTGAGCTGCTTTCAGCTCATAATCGCCCAGTGTGTATTGGCCTTAAGTGTGCCTTTAGGACTGAGGTAAAAAGCCTGATTTTGAGCATTCAAGTAAATTATCTGGCTGCTTCTGGGGTCTCCTCTTCCCCTTCCCCCCCCAACACACAAACACACACAACTCTTTTTAACTATTTAACTGCCAAATATATTTTCCACAAAAAAGCTAAGAAATTGTTTTTTTTTTTTTAAATGACTGAACTAGGTTAAGAATATTTAAATAAACATTGTCCGAAAAGATTTTCTAAAAAAAAAAAACCCAAAAACCACCCAACATTTAAAAAAATAAAAATATAATTTATTTGTGAACATCGATACAAACATTGATGACCGAAACAAAACAGCCTTTAATGATCGGCACATCGCGACTTCCGTTTCCAGGCATCAAGTCTTCTCAGTTATCACCCGGAGCCCCTTGGGAAGGTGAGGGGCTGCTTTTTTTACATTTCGCCAGTGGTGAAACATACAAAGTGGTTTGATCATTATGGGTGACAGAATAATATGCTAAATGATGTGGGACAAGGTATAAAGGGGTGTTATATTGATGGAAAGGTGAGTTACCGGGGTGTTTTTTTCTTTTGTTAGAATTTTTGCTGAGAGTGGCTTAAAATTAAATAAAAATCACCTTACAGGATTAGTGTGCACCGCAATTTCATCTACAGCCTTTAATTTGCTGAAAAATACTTATCCATCATTTTTACAATGTTAGTAAAAAATGCAAAATCAACCATTTGTTCCAAGTAGTTTGATTATGGGCAGTAACAGACTTCTATACTATTATGCAATAGTTTTTGCCATTTGTGTGGGTTTTCTTTTAGCGTGTGTGTGTGGTAGGGGCAAATCATATTTCTGCACCTGAGCCCACCACTAGCTCGTTCCGCCACTGGCTTGACACATCTCTGCCCTCCGTGACTAGAGTTTCATTGCACAATGACATCACAAAGTTCAGTAGCTTTATCTTCTAGCAAGGATTTACAGAAGAATGGTCAGCGCACAGGCAAATATATAGAAAAAGAAAAATATAGCAGTAAAACCAGCTGTTCACACTGTCTCCGCTGTCATTTAGCACAAGATGAGAACTGTTAAAAATGTGATTCAGACTACTGTTCCCCAACATTAAAATCCTATGCACTTACTGTGACCGGGAATCAATGGCTGGAATTGAACCTAAGGCAACTTTGCTGTGAAATGGCAATGCTAATCACGGCACCACCAAGCAATACGACAGAGACTACAAGAGAAATGATACTTATAGTGTAATATTACACCGAACAGCAGGAGAAGTTACACAATATTACATGGGGCTGCAAAATTATAATGTATTGTGGTGAGAGGGCCCACATTCTGGTGGTATCAGCTCCCTCCAAGGGAGAAGATAAGACCTGCACATTCTGCAGCTGCAGTAGAGATTTGCAACTCCGGATTTTGTGGATTGCCCAGATCCAGCAGGTACTAATCACTGAGAACAAAAAGAGTTTAAAACTCCCACACACCCAGAGTTCTGTGTGCTGATGCCTGTTAGAGACCAGTGAGCAGGAAACAGGTTGTAGTGCCAGGGACTGTGGACATTGGCCATGCCAGGAGAGCATGGCATGTGTGGCTGCAAGCCACTGCAGCGGATTAACTATGGAGTGCTAGGACTTTTTATGTTAGTTTGCTTATTTTTCAGTTATGTACCTGTGTGACCAGGCCCAAGCTTAAGTATGCTTTGCACAGTGCCGGATGTCATTAAAGACACTGTGTTTTATCCGGAAGACCTGCCTCATAAGTCCTCATTTCCAGTACTTGTTTAACAGTATATATTGTATTATATTGTAATATGAAACGGGACTGCACGAGAAATGATGCTTATAGTATAATATTACACAGGCCTACAGATGAAGTAAAGCTTATAGTGCAGATGTTTCCAAACTGGGTGCAAGCCACTTGCAAGTGTGCCACGGGTTGGTGGTCCAGGACCAAATAAAATATTTGTTGTCAATGTGACAGGCAAAACCACTACTGGTGGCTGCCAATCGTAAAATGTCTGGACAAACAGAAACACAACCCTGTCCACCATCACATAACCAAACTTAAGGATGACAGGTAAGCACAATTTACTTAATATAATTTTTTTTATGAAGCTATCAATAAGAAACTTTGTGCAAACTGAAATGTCGGCGCCGGCAGCTGATCGCGCCCCACAGGACCAACAATTGAATTGCTCCAGCGGGCGCCATCTAGCTCCTGTCGGCGTGTAAAATAATTGAATTCCCGTCGTAGTGAGATGTCCAAGGAAAGTGCACAAGAAATGGTGCTTAAAGTGCAATATCAGACTGAACTGAATAAAAGGAACAAGACACAATCAGCACTATGAGGGGGTTTAACCTCTACGAGGCGAAAACACATTTATAGTTGCCCTAAAGCCTGTGTATTATAACATGAGGTAAGCCAGCAGGGGTCACTATAAGACTATTATTATATAAAATTCTTAGGCAGTGGAGAAGATTCAAAGTTACATTCACAAATCATGACTGCAACCAATGATTATGGATAACAGATAGCAGGGATATTGCAACATATACGGTTGTATAAACTACACTCTTAATTATTCCTTTAGCATCATGTCCAAATGCCAGGTATTAATTGCTCAGGAATTTATCTAGCTCACATTTTACCTGAACAAAGATCATCAAATTGTACAAATGTAACAAATACTGCACTGTGCAGCAGTATATTCATATATGGAGATAGTAACCTGTGTACCAGAGCCTTTATACTATTTTTACCTCAAATTTCTGCCGTAGTTCTAGATTTCCATCGTCCGCCTCTGGGATGGGCACATTGTAATACTCTCCCTCCTCCTGATTCAGCAGTTTGTACCTCAAATGAAGAGTATAATGTTAGAACACTACTAAGTACATTGTCAATAACTAATTACAGTTTAACACACCAAACATACTATAAAAGTTGCTGCACATAAAATAAAGGCAACAAAACAATCAACCCGCTGATTGGTATTTATTTAGTCACTAATGAATATATCTGTGCTCTAATATAACACACCAGGCTTCTCAGTTAAAGTAATAAACATTTTAAAAACCCATACACATACATTTAAAAAGAACCAAGTTAAAGTAATAAAAAAAACAATTAAAACTTAAAAAAAAAAAAGAATATTTCTATTTACATATTTTTACCTTAATAGATACATTACGGTGCAAATTACTAGTGGCTCATTAGAACTCCTATGTAAAGGGAGCAAATAAATTATCTCTGCTTCAGATTAGATGGGAGGGGAAGACGTGTCCACTTTGAATATAAATATGACAGAGTACGTGTGATCAATATATTGTGCTATACTTTTATCTGGTTGTATATATAATATATGGTAAGAAAGTGGAAATAACATGCAATCCCTGTAAACACTTACCACCCACATGCTGGCATTTTCATGAGTTCTGAAACTCCAAATGAGAAGGAGCCCATAAAATCATTTCTAGTGGTTCGATCCCAGTCCCAGATCTCTATGGAGAGCCGCCGATCTTTGTCTGAAGGTTTTAATTTGCTGTGACATAAAAGACAACAAGGTTACAATGTGAATCCTTACACTGCTGAGAACTATGGGAAATACTAAATAGAATGGGATGACATTATGTGCAATAAAACTGTCAAATACATTCTAGCCGCCTAACTTCTCCTGTTTTTTACCATATCCCCAGTCTTCCCACACTTCAGCCCTAAAAAAGCTTCTTTCATCAATTGCCATATGTTTCCACCGCTTATCTATCCAGCTCACAAGATGTTCCTATGTTTTAACAATCTAGCACACTACCAATTGTTCCTACTGCTCATCTCTTCCGTCTCCTGATATGTTACTCTCCAACCAGTTATCACATGTTCCCGGTGAGCATATCTCCATTCCTATACCAGATGTTCCTGCTGCCCAACTCTTTAATGCTCAAAAAGATATTCCTTCAAGCTTAGGGGATGATTCAATTAATGGTTCGGCTGCATGTGCAATTCTGCAACGGCACATATCTGCAAGCAACTACACTAGTTTTTAGATTTTCCCTGCACTCCATTGAGGTGTGCAGGAAAATGAGTGATGTTGACAATACTGTAATAGGTAGATATGTGCAGAGGTGAAGAGATGGATTTTGGGATGAATGTGCTCAAGTCACTATCAGATATGTTTTCATCTTGCAGACTAAGCACCTGAATCAGAAGTGCAGGCATGTCTGTTGGACACAGTGGAGTCGCTTTTTGCCATTGAACAGCGAGAGTGCACACACAAAGGATTTATATGCAAAGTGAGTGACTAGTAGTCAGCTTTTGGGCTACATTTGAGTGATACGCACAACCCCTGCGCGGTTAGACGCTCCTGTGCCTAGCCGCATCATTTGTCGCCCCACACACTTTTTATGGGGCGCGTGCCCAATTAAGAAAATGAGATGTGCACGCTTGTCGCTGCAATGAGCAGCACCAACACCTAGAAGTAGCCATGATGAGATTGATGACATCTGTATGTCAGGACGTTTTGGGGCTTGCCTAGTTAGCCACTGTGAGTTTATTTGCAGTTGGAGAGTCCCCAGTGTCTTAGGAGAGGCTCTCTGTCTGCGACAGGATAAGGTTGCACATAGGTCTGATGGTGCTTTCGTTATTCCCGCTTATGTACGTCAGCAGTGGATGTGAGACACTGACAGTGGGTGTCTCTGTGCACAAGACAGCGGCTTAAACACTATGTGCACCTCTGAATCAGGTCAAGTCTCCAACCTACCATTACATTTTTCTGTTGCCCACATATCCAGTCCACCACTAGATTTCCCTGCTGCTCAAGTCATAAGATGAAACTGAAACCTAATCTCCATGGCAGATGTTTCTGAATGCTATAATGACTAAACATTTTCTATGCCCAACTCTTTAGCCCACCATCAACAGTCCCTTATGTTTCACTGTAAAATCCCGCACCAGATGTTCATTTGTTCCAACAGTCTTTTAATTCCCTATGAAGAATGGAACATACAAGGTGAATGACTCGTTCCAATGAGGGTTAAGTGTGGAGCGGATGGTTTTGGTTTTCTGCTTGCTTTCATTCTTAGGGTCAGGAATTAGTTTGAGCTTCACATAAGGATCTGACAGTCCATTGGGGTCCATAGGGATCAAGTTCTTGGCGTCACGAACTGGAAAAAAAAGATTTAGTGATAATGAAGTTAATCTAGAGACAAACAGAACATTTAATTTACATCTTTTCGTTTCAAGTTCAGATTCCAAAACTAAACATTTGAAGGGAGTGTTGTGATTTCAGGATCTATACACTTCCGTGAACTGCACTGGTGGATTGTTACTATTTCTATATACTGTAATGGTTTACTACACTGTAATGATTGTTAGAAATTCACCATGTCTACTTTTGCTTTTCCATTGTATTGTACACCTTCTAAGCACAAATATATCCGCCTTCATTGTATGACACAATTATTGGTTTTTCGCCCATAGTTTCTTGGTTATTGTTTGGCTAGTATGTGGTACAGTGCACAAAGCATCCTGTGAAATGGATATTTGTATTATATAATATACAGAAACTACTGCTCTAATATAACCATAACCAATTTTGAACACCCTTTACAAAGATGTATCCTCTCTACCAACTTAATCTTATTCTTCTACCTAAAACTCAAGTTTTCCACTGATCTTGCACTAATCATTAAACACTGATACCTTTCCCTGGGCATAACTACACTGATTAGCCTTAGTCAGGTGGTTCCGGTATGAATGGTCGACAATGTTAAGGTCGACAGTCATTAGGGCGACCACTATTGGTCAATATTGACATGGTCGACATGGACAAATGGTCGACACGTGAAAATGGTCGACACATGAACTGTCGACATGGATTTTTGAACAGTTTTTGGTGTCATTTTTTCTGTAACATGGCCAGGAACGCCAATTAGTGTACTGCGTCCCCTTGCAGCTGCGGGCAAGGTGCCTCGCTCCGCTACAGCTGCGCTAGGCACAGGTTACTATTCCCAATTGCAGTCCACCTGGATGGTTTAGTATGAAAAAGTTAAAAATCTAATGTAAAAAAAAAAAAAAACATGTCGACCTTTTCATGTGCCGACCATGTGTCCACGTCGACCATGTCAATGTCGCCCAACAGTGGTCGACCTAATGAGTGTCGACCTTAACATTGTCGATCATCTGAACGGATACCAGTCAGGTACAGTAGTCTTATTTATTTATTTTTATCACAGTTGTTCATCTTGGACACCTTTGCACTGTTACAAAGGACTAATGATTAGTCCTCTAATGAAAAATAACATTATAAAAAAGTTTCAAAGCAGTCCCAAAAATTTACCAAATAGAGATGGCAAAATGAGAAATTAACACATTCAATAAATTATATAAGGATGTATGGTGTTGTACATTTATGTAGCTCAGAAACCAATACAATATAGATTTGATTGAGTAAAGAAGAGATAAATGTCTGGCTAGCCATCCCCTTAGGACCAGGCCAGTCCAATGTGAGATAAAATACATTTTAAATAAAACAAAATGCAATCAGGATATTTTGTTAGGCACAGGGAATATGAAGGGCAAACTGATAATACCAGCAATAGAGAGAACGTTTATCCATTTCATTCAGAAATTACACTCCATGCATCACCTAGGCTATACGTGCCCTTGTGTGACATGCAGAGCAAGGGAAGGGCAAGAGATGTGTGTATAATATACATGTGTGTATATATGTAAGTCTGTCTATTAAGTTCTTAATGAAAAAGCATTTCATGTACAAAACAATGACAGAGAAGCTTGCTGGAGATCCCTCACAAATCACTTTGTATGTCTCTTGCTACCAATGTGACAGATAAGGTTGGTTGGGAAGGAAATGTGCCCGACGCTTTCCGTGAACAGGCTTACAGAATATCTATGAATTACATAATTTTATTGCTTACATTTCACCATTGTACGGTGCCACTGATAAAGGAACAAAACAAGACCCTAAATGACCACGTAATACTTGTACACTGAACATGTCATCACAATGTTACATCATTAGTGAGCCAGACATAATTTAACAGTTCTGCCATACTATCGCAAAAATCTGAGCTTTGTTATTCAAAAAATGGCATTTATTACGTCTCTAAGAATGTCATGCGTGATATAGTAATATCAAATTGCATGACTACCGTGGGAAACATATCTGCAAATCTCCAGAGATGAATTTTGAGCGCTTCCCTGTCTGCAATATGCAATATGTCCACTGGGGGGAACATATTAAGTGAGAGCGTCCCAATCTCTTACTAGTGACAGTTCACAAATGACTGGGGGGGGAAATAACAAACAAAAACGCTGTCCAGCATCAATGTGACATCTTAAAGTAACTGTGATAGTTACAGACTGTCCAAATACATCCACAAGAACCTGCAACATATTGCCGAGTTGCACAGTAGAAGCAGCAGGCACTATATCAATTAATACTTTTTTTAAACAATTTGGTAGAGTAGTAGTAAGCTGTAGGGTATAGAAATGCACAAATACAGGTCTAGCCATAAAGACCAGCAGCAGGGCAGTAATTCTGGCTAATGGTGGATAAATGCAATTATATTATTAATAGTCTAAAAGGAACAGAACCTGTGCTGGGTCAAGGAGATGTAGGAAATCTGGCACCAGAGCAGAGAGGCTAGCCGTACCATTTTACATGTCATGGAAGAGCTGTTAAATGGCCCCGCAGAGCTGTACAGGAGTCGGTTCCTGCCAAAAATTACCTGTGACTGCTCTCTGATAAGTTCACACAAATATAAATCTAGAGATAAAATAAACAGATAATGTACAATACGTTTGTCACTCGAGAGTTCCATGATGTCCAAAATGGTGCCCCGGAACATAGGGTGCTGGAAATGATGTGAATTATCAGGGCCAATGTCGAAGTTGGAAAAATAACACATACAAACAACACATAGAGTGGCGTAATTACGCAATTAACGTATGGGGACACACCATGCGTCTTACCGTGCACTGTGCATAGAATCGCACGGCGTGCGTGTAGCCACGTGGTGAGTGTATATATGGTAAAATGTGCAATCACTGAGAAATGCCATAAAGACACACACAATCATATATCTATATACCACACATAGTTCACACATAGTCATAAGTCCAAAACAAGGATTAAAATACACAGTAAACTAGCTATATACTTATTCCAGGGTTAAGACCAGATTGTCCCATCATGTTTAGTCTCATATTAATCAGTGTTTTACAATCAGTAATCTGGACATTACGGCTAAACGGTCGCACATTGCGATCGCAAGATATGAGTAATATTAGATATGTATGGAATAATGTGCAGAGCAAGGTGTGGATACTGGTCAGTTGGAACTGGCTTCACAGCAAGACCCTGGGGGCAAACACATGTGCCTGCAACATAGGACAAAAGAGGTCACCCTAACCTATGAGCCGAGGAGTTCTTGAGAAATCTGGCCCCTGGACCAATGAGAGAAGACTTTGCTAGATGTATTGTATGCCTTTGGACAAATTGTATAAAATAGTGACCCAGAACCAGGCAGCTCTCTCTCACACACACTTTCACTATCATTCACACAACCACACACACTCTTCTAAGAAGTCTTCTATCTGATGACTGGCTGCCTGGAACCAGGGAAACTTTCGTATTTTTTTGGGCTGTAATTGTAACTCTCTCATTGTGTGTTATACCTGCATTTGTGTTTTATATCTGTAATTGTGTTTAATACTTGTACTCGCTAAATTAAATCTGATTGTGCGTTGGACCATAATTAACAGTATATGATACTGTACTCTCTTTTATTTAAGGTATTAGCGTGCATATAATTGCATAAAACGGGAGTTTGTTACGCAAACAGATGCAGTTGCGTCCGCAGCAAACTATTTTGTATTGTTTTAAAATGAAGTGACTTTTACAGCCAGTATATGTCAAGAGCTCATAACCTGAGAACAGCAAGTGGACATAATCTATGCCCATTGTATCTTGGACTGCATGGAATGTTTGTTGAGTTAGGAAGTTTTATAGATTAACAATAAAACAGTACTGAGAGGTTATTTGGACATTTGGCGCTTTTGGTACAAGGTTCTCATTGTATTATACAAGTGAAGACAATGTCCCATCCGTTCCTCCCGGATTGCGATACAGGGAGATAACATTACACCAGTTCCCACTGGATTGTAATACTTGATAAAACTTGATGATACAGAGTTTTTATTAAGTAAAGGTTTAATTTGGATATTGACATTAAGATTGCAGCATCATAAAAAGGTATACCACTTTATTATTGGCTACCCATGTAAAATTCGTGTTTGAGCAATATGCTAGTATTTATGTTCAACATTATACCATGTAAAATACTACAAATACCAGGTGTGCACAGTAGTTAATAATTAGCGCATTCATTGCAGAGACTGGAGTCCTCTGACAAACTATGAAAATGGAGGAACAGAATCCAGTTTGTTAGTCTGCATTCCTAAACAGTACAATGCTGCCAATAGTCCAATGCAATATCCAGGATTGCGGTGCTGCCAGTCAAGTCTACTGCAATAAACTTACATCACTTAAGCTGGGCAAATACTATACAATTATCTGGCAGATCATCTGCCAGTTCTGACTGGTTGGAATAAAAATCTGGTAACAGATTTAACCAATTTGTCTGAACGACAGGTTTTATTCATTTTCCAGGGTTGACAGCAAATGGTCGTTTGTCATTTCCTCTCATCCATTACCATATTTTCATCCAATGCTAGGCATACACGCTACAATTATCTGGAAGATCGCACGATATCAGCGGATCGGCCAGAAAACTGCAGTGTGTATTTGGCCGGCCGACCTGAAAACAATGCTCGGTTGGGCATGCCGGATCGTTCAGCATGTCACTCCAATGTGATATTTTCATTTGTCATGTCGGCCGCATCGGGCAAGGTATGCCCTAATTCGGCCAACCGACGGACATTTCCCCCATTCCTTCACATGGGGATATGTCCCGGATATTGGCAGGGTGTGACAAGAATTTTACCTAACCGTGTATGCCCAGCACAACCAGCAATAATTGTACAGTGTATGGCCAGCTTCAGAGTGCAGCACAAGGACATGATGACACCACACAAAATAAATAATAAATATTATTCAATATCTTATATAAATAAAGAATTGATAATGAGAATGGGTTTCAAGGAGAAAAACAAAAAAAAAATTAAAATACAGTTAATGAAGGCTGAAAAACAGAGTGATAAGAAAAAGAAAAAAGGCACAGCTGGCATCTGGGCAGGTATGAGTACTGCTTTTGTAGTTGTCAGGGTGTATATCTCTTCTAGGCCCATTCTATAATAATCTCCGCTTTCCTGCTCACTGTCTATGCGTCATTCTGACTACCAAACAGACCCACTGTGTCTGGTTGTATTGTGTATACAGACACTGTGTCTGGTTGTATACACCTATAGGTTTGGTGCTCACATATCATGCTAATACATGCCTGCCGGCTGTAAAAAAAAAACAACATGATTGCCAGCAGGCTGTAATAAAATGTAAAGTAATCTGGAAGCTTTCTTTATATACTGTTTCATGAACATGACATTTCCATTATTACATTTTTATGAGAGGCACAGACAATGGATTACCTCTACACCGAGCAATCTAGAAATAATGGTGTAAAAATGGAAACTGTAAGTACATATCCATTTAGCAAGACAGCACTAAGCATTAAATTCCTAATGCAGCCCTCAAACGTGGAACACTCATTAGATTGAGCCATGAACACTACAATTTATTGGTTCCTCTGATTAGAGGCAAATAAGGCTAAACAGAAACACAAACAAAACAATTCATATGAGTGTACCACAACACAGCATGAAACTAATTGCAGATAATGCACTTTGCAGCCACGTTAAAAAATATGGATAAATTCTGCACATTAGTGAAACTAAACTTCACTTTAATTTAGGATTTAAGACTGCAAGGTGTGAAGACAGTAGCAGTATAGATTTCAAAAGAGTACACATCACCCAGATCTAAATAGAAGAAAAAGTGATTTCGGAATAAGGGAAAAGCCTAATCAAGCGAGGAATCTTAAACTCATCAGGCAATGTAACCCCTAACTAATGACAACAGCCGTGTTGCATGCGTCTCAAACCTGACGTCCAGTTCCAGCTCTCATTTCACAGCAATTAATTTTATGCTTAAATGATAGCACTATAATTAGAAACAATTAAGATGCAGCAAAGAAACGACCTGCCCTGTCAAAGTCGATTTAATGAGACATTATTGAAGTGCTCCTTACAGTCACTTCGCCCATCTCTTTGGTCCCACCTCGCACATGGCACATGGGATTAACTCTCTGTATAAAGACACCTTTGACTTCAGCAAATGCGGAGCACTTCAGTAGAAGCACTATCTCAGAGTGGGATACAGTCAATTTACCAGCTGTCGGGATCCTGGCGTTCAGGAAACAGTTGCCAGAATCCCGACTGCCGGTGATATATCAACAGACTGAATCCCGAAAAGCGCTTGGTATTCCCACTAGGTTGGTGGGTACATGCCACCATCTGAGTGGGAACAGAACCTGTGACGAGTGAAGCAAGCCACCGGGCCTGATGCATGGTGAGCGCAGCGAACCCGCGAGGGGACTCGCTGCTGGGATTCCAGCAGGTGGGAAGCTGCTGACGGTTTCCTGAATGCCGGGATTTTGTATGTATTCCCTCAGAACATTACACTTGTATATCTAGTCACTATTTACGCTAGTATTATGATTTAATTAGAATTTTGGATGTAAACTGTACATACCTTTTACACAGAACTCTCACTAAAACCCGCCACGTATGAGGTGTCATGGGAATGGCAGTACGTGGAACACACATGAACACAATATCGGGAACACTTTACAGTAAGGTAGCATAACTCTGTAACGGTCAGAAAAGGCACACTATACTCTCAGGAACTATAGGTCTTTTAATAAATACAGTACAGATGTGTCGTCATACAACGGGTTCAGTATGATTTGCCGTCCATCTGTATTCGGACAACGGCATCCTGGCCGCCAGTATGCCGGCAGCGGGGCGAGCGCAAAGAGTCCCCTTACAAGTTCGCTGCGCTTGCCGAGCTGCGGGCTTGCCACGTTCTATTCCCACTTTATGGGTGTCATGGACACCCACGAGTGGGAACAGTGGTGTTGCGCCGGTATTCCGGCTGCCGGCATTGCCAGCTGTTGGGATTCTGGAGTCGGTATACTGAATGCCGGGATCCCAAAAGACGGCAAATTGAACATATACCCATACAACCACTTGTAAGACGCCTGGTGCGAGTGTGCCATATCGAGCAATGTAGTCTTTTTCACTCTAATGTGAGTCTAATTGGAGAAAGAACGCTATGCAAATAAAATTATTATTAATCGCAATGCAACAAAACTGCTTCACAAGACTATACTGATTCATTTTATATATCTGGGTGTGACTAAGTCGAAGTGGCAATTATTTAAAAAACTTGGGTTTGCCTTTTAAATGATTGTCCCGTTAAAACATCGGGCAGACTCACTGGGAACGCTCAGATGCCTACAAGTCACTGCTATCTCATTTACCCCTAAAGCTGTATACCAAGTTCGACAGAACTTGGCGTAAAAATGCATAGTAGCACTTCATATACAGATACAGATTCAGTCGCACATAGATATACAAGTGTCGCATATCAAATTAATCAATGCAGTCTAATGAAGCAGTTTAGTTGCATCCCATTGCGATTAAGATGTACATTTCATAAAAAAACCGACATGGAAAAGACACTTGGTGCAAGCTTAGTCGCACTGGACCCGACGTGCCAAGAAGGGCTGTTTGACCGCTACTACAACAATGGTGTATGAGGGCTACAAAGAAAGTAGCAATGTCATTTCCTATAACACAATAATACAAATACTTTCATTCAGCATAGAACACAAGAAAAGTGGTAGTGTACAGTTATTTATACATAAATATATACTGTACGTTTATTATATAATACTGTATTGTGTCAGTTTAGCGCATATGAACTGGATACAACACAGTACATGCATCTGCAAAAAGCCCCCTGCTGACAGCTTCTGAAAAGCTGCAAGAGACAAGAAGTGATAGGACTGGGTAGCCATAAAGTCCAAAGTGTTCGAGGAAAGAGACAAAATTTGTGATCATCATAGTGGTGAGATTTGAGGTAGAGCGCAACCTCCCCATCACAACTGTCGCAGTGGAGACAAAGTGGGCAGGCAGCAGCAGACTAGCCAGGAAGGATACCATGCATGCAGGGAAGCTCAGCAGAGCTAAGGAGATGGAGGAAGAGTGCAGATGCACTTCTCCTTCCAGGACCTGCAGGCCATGCACCAGCTTCTGTGCTCAGTGAACCGCAGCCCTGTTTGTATCTTTTCCCATTCGGAGCTCTCAGAGAAATGTGGCCTACGCTCCTCATGCTCCCTGAGCTCAGCATTCAGGAGGCGGGTAAACTGCTCTGTCAGCTACAGTCATACCTGGAACGTGCCATGGGAAAATTAGTGCAGGGCAGAAGAGATACGATGGACAGAATAAGAGTAATGCCCAGGGGAAAGTGTATCAAACCTTCAAGAGAGATAAAGTGGAGAAGTTGCCAATAGTAACCAATCAGCTTCTAGCTCTCACTTTATAGGTTGCTCTAGATAAATAATAGCTACAAGCTGACTGATTGGCTGCTATGGGCAATTTTTCCACTTAATCTCTCTCAAAAGTATGGTCCACTCCAGTGCTAAACTGTACTTGGGGAGTTTTACACACAGCATGAAGTTCTATCAGAAACTCACGGAAAGTGCGGCTGTGCACATTGGGGTGATTACACTAGGGATGTCTGTTCACATGGTCAGAAAGAAAAACAAATACATCCAGTGCTTGTAAAAAGAAGTTCCTGTGCAGTTTGTATAGATTGCAATATAGGGACATTGCTAGCAAATGTTTAAAGTGGGAGTTTTGGCCATTTGACAGTTACGGAACATTATTACAGAGCTAATAAATAAACTGGATACATTGTTATCATGAAACCATCTATATATAGCGAAAACTGCTGCATTCAGGATCTACAAGAATGTGCTATAGGATACATACATAGTATTACACTAACACCAAAACATAGAAACAGGAAATGTCTAAACCAAGGCATTCCTTTTACATTGTTACCACGGAGACTGATTTTAGGAACAAAACAAAGCCAAACTAATCAATGGCAGAGAAACAGATGTAATAAAAAAAAACAGGAAAAGAGCTACTGCATGCAAATACAGATGCGTTTTACTAGAGATGTGCTTAGGATGTTATATGGGGTGCTTTATACCATCACTGCAGTTTGTGAAGGTTTCCACACAAAGGGGGGGTGGTATTCATGTGACCGGCGGTCAGCTGACCGACAGTCACATGACCTCCTCCACCATCCCGACGGCTCACTATCCCGATGGTCGGCATGCCGACCAACAGGGACTATTTCCACTTGTGGGTGTCCACGACACCCATAGAGCATACTTACCTACATTTTATTTCTCCTCTCCGGGAGAAGCCCGGAGAGGAGACGCTGCAGTGTCTTCGGGGGGCGGACTGTGACATCACTAAGCCCCGCCCCCACATCGGGAATTGCCGCGATTCGCGGGTCTGCGGGAAGGGGGCGGGGCTAAATGACGCGATTTGCGTCATTTTAACCCCTTCTCCACCCGACGGACCCGCGAATGCCTACATCACAAAACATACCCAGAAAGACTAAGAAATCTCAATATGTATAGTTTGGAGCAGAGAAGGGAAAGGGGGGACATGATAGAAACTTTCAAATATATCAAGGGTTTTAACAAAGTCCAGGAGGGAAACATTATCCAAATGAAGAGAAGCAATAGGACACGAGGACATGCACTGAGACTGGAGGGGGGGGAGGTTCAGGGGAAATTTGCGGAAAAATTATTTCACAGAAAGGGTAGTGGACAAGTGGAATAGCCTCCCATCAGAGGTGGTAGAGGCTAAGACAGTAGAGCAATTTAAACATGCATGGGATAGACATAAGGATATCCTTACAAAGAAATAAGGATCAAATAAGGTTAGAGATAAAAATAATATAAAAAAAAAAAAGGGGCAGACTAGATGGGCCAAGTGGTTCTTATCTGCCGACAAATTCTATGTTTCTATGTTTCTAATGCGAGAGGTTCTCTCTCCATCCTGCTCGCATCTCTCCATCCTGCTCGCAGAGTGGCGAGCGCAGCGAGCCCGCAAGGGGCTTGCTGCACTCGCCCCTCCCCGCCGGGATCCCGGCGTCGGTATGGGGCCGGGATCCCGGCGTCGGTAAGCTGACCGGCGGTCTCCTGACCGCCGTACTACACCCCAAAGGGGGAGATGTACTTGAGTAGTGATACATTTCACAGTAATAAAGTATCAGCCAATCAGATCCTAACTGCCATATTACAGGCTGGGTTTGAAAAATGACAGGAGCTTATTAGTTGGTATTTTGGTACCGCGCAATTTATTTTCAAGGATTAGTACATCTGGCCCATACTGTAACCCTGACTACTGTGCACAGTCCTCCACTGTGTGATTGAATCATATACTAAAACATTCACAGGCCCCAGCCAGCTTCCAGGCTCACAGGCAAAGCATGGCAGATAGAGAAGCTCCTCTACCACGCTCTCTACTATCTATCCAGACTCTTCAAGGTATATTTACTAAAGGTCAATTTTAAGAATTTTTTACTGATTTCAGATTGATTGAAAACGATCTTAATCTATGTTGGGCTTTCAGAGTTAAACCACAAATTTACGGACTGATGATGTTGGGTAGAATACACCGGCGCACAGAACGTCAGCATCCAGATTATGAATATCCCAACTGGGATGAGTTATGTATTCCAACTCACCCCCCTAATCCTAACCCTTCGTGACCGCAGCCTAACCCTAACATCCCAAATGAGGGCCTAACCCTAACCTCCCTGGTAAGTACCTATCCCCCGTCCCTGCAGCCTAATCCTAACATCCTCTGTATACTTACGTTTGGTATCCTGGCTGTCGGGATTCTGGCATCAGGATACTGAGGTTTTCTGTATTCCGGCATCTGTGTTCTGGTGGGTGTCAGAATTCTGGCGCTGGTATTCGGCGGCCGGAATATTGAACGTATCCCCTCCTGACACAATTCTCCCATGATATACCATACATACATACATCACTTTTTTTTTTAATGCAAATGGATTTCTATTTATCATGTCTACTTTAGGTCCACATGTAATACTGCTTCTACTATATTTATATCTGTATATAAATATATTTTTACTTAACTTAGGGCCTGATTCAGACTTGTAACACAAACCCGATGGTTTGCATACAACTCCAATGGTGGGTGAACTGCACATGTGCAGACTAGGTCCTACAAGATCCCTCACAGTGCTCTAAAGGGGGCGGAGACAAGCACTATTTTTCAAAATGGTACCATGATGCACCCATTTTGCAAGTGTGGTAAGGCCATGCAGATTTCCTCGCCCCAGCAGAGAAGTTCCGTCTCCTATTCTAAGTAAGCTAAGACTTACTCAGATGGCTGATGCTGCATCTTCAAATGCAGGCTATGCAATTTGGCACCAGTATATTTTTGCAGTGCTGCAATGCAAATAGCATCCATCTCTGAATCAGGTGCTTTATGCAGGTCTACCATGTAAATATGAGTTTGCACAGTGGTGCTTGCATTGATAAATAAAACATTTTTATTGATTGACAATAGAATGATTCATTGCAATACATTATCTCACAATATGAGGTACTTGGGATACATTTTTATGCAATGGGGATACTTGCAATAAATGTACAATCATAATGGGATATGCATACTGTATATAAAAAGGTTAAATACAAATAAAAAACAAGTTGGAATGTGTGTGTTGCACTGCTGAGTGTTGTTCTATAATGGACATGGGATACTGGGTGAGTTCATTAGATGGATGGAGCTGGTGGGACATATTCTGCTACAGACCGCCATTTAGCATTCCGTCTTCTCACCACATGGCGGCAATCTGGTTACAAGGCTGCGTCGTAGTAGACCCAGAATTTAAAAAAAAACTACAGTAGTCAGGAAGGTTTTCCAGCTTCATTTCCCAAAGTCTTCTAATAAATCCAAACACGGGTTAACTCCATACACAACATACTTTATTAATGTTTTGCATAGGATAATTTGAAAATGTGGTTGACATAATATGCATATTACCACAGGAAGTAAAACACATTTTTTGTAGTTAATTAATAACTTTTAACATTTAATTGTTTTATAAACAAAGTGATCCAGAATCTGATAGTTAATATCACAATAGTTTGTATGGTGATCTCCGGGGCTCCCTCGTCTTTCACTTGTACAGTAAAGATGTATACACCATACATTGCAGATTTTTACTTCCCACACTGGGAAGAGGTGAAAGCCCAGCACAACGGTAACCGTTCAGATGGTCGACAATGTTAAGGTCGACACTCATTATGTCGACCACTACTGGTCAACACTGACATGGTCAACATGGACAAATTGTCGACACATGAAAAGGTCAACATGGCTTTTTTTTAATAGATATTTGACTTTTTCATACTTTACCATCCACGTGGACTACGATTGGGAATAGTAACCTGCCCGCAGCATGGCGAGCCATGCAAGGGGACGTGGTACACTAATTGGGGTTCCTAGTCATGTTATGGAAAAAAATGATAACAAAAACAGTTCCAAAATCCATGTCGAACTTTTCATGTGTCAACCATTTTCATGTGGACCAATAGTGGTCAACCTAATGAATGTCGACCTTAACATTGTCGACCATTCATAACGAAACCCAGCACAACTGCTGAGATCACACCATGATCTTTGCAAATAAATATCAATTGGGATGATTATCATTTTAGAACCACAGATAGAACCATCTGTAGACAGTTTGGTCTGATATGACTGATTTGGCTGTTTTAATCTCTGCATGAATGGTTAGTTTTATTCTGCAGATCTCTAGAGAGAGGGAAGATAATTAAAGTGGGAATGACATAGCTTTGAAAAACTACCATTTATATTACAGCCTGAGTCAATGACTAATTGCAGTATAGAAGTATAGTCATTAAAGTTTTACTACCGCCTACCTAAAATATTTTTACTATAGTACCCAGGGGCTGCTACAAGTCCTCACTTTCTATAAACCAGAGCCTGCTAATCAGTTTAATTAACTTTAAATAGCAGGAAGGGGGGGGGGGGGGGGGTGATGGGTGTGAGCAGAACCAACCTTACTTGCTGATATCACCTGAAATATGGCAAAAGCTGGCAGCATGAATGATGATGGCACACAAGGTTTCTAAAGCTGGTTACACACTGGCGCGATGGGGATTCGTTCCGACATAGGAACAAATTCCCCATCAGCCCGAATTGCCCCTACACATTTGGGCAACTTTAATGGAACGACCATGTTCTGCCCTTCATTAACGTAACACAGGACGCTAGTGACGGACGATTGGTTTGATGTGCAGCACATCAAACCAAGCGTCTGTTGCATGCGACGCGGGAACGCGCAATCCTGGGTACACACCGAGAAATGTAAGCAATATGTCGCTCCAAAACAGCGTTTTGGAGCAACATTGCTCCAGTGTGTACCCAGCTTTACAGTAAGGTTTCATACAGTAAGCATGCTCCTGCTAGTACATGAGTGTTTACTTACAAATAACCAGAAGATAGCAGGAATGTAAAGTAGTGAAAACATAATTAAACAGTTTAAACACAGAGTAAATGCAAAATATGCTGATATATATGTTGTCTGTTTCGTGTGCATAATGTGCACCTAGGTCATGTAAAAGTGCACACATTTGCGTACATTAGACCTAATTCAGTAAGGATTGCAGTTTCTGCGATCAAATAGTTGCTGCCCAGAAATAGAGAAAAAATGGCCATCGTAAAATTTGCGAATGCATCGCAATATGCAGGCTGATTGCAAAATCATACGCAATTTCCGGAACATTAAAGATTTTTCCTATCTGTGCTAGGCAAGGTCGTCCACAATTTTTGCTAAACAAGAGGCTGGAAGTGGTCATCGCTGATGTCAGAGGTATACACAAAAATACAGGAATAGTCAACCACTGCGCTCTAGGCGGCTGCAGTTGTGTAGAGCCCTGGTGTCACCCAACACCTAACAACACGAACAAAGGAAAAAATGAGAACTACCTCAACCGCGCTCAGCTTACTGAAGTCCACTTGAATGTTCAGGAGTCTGTCAGTTCAAAAAAAGAGAGGAGGTCGTCTTCCAATCTTTTTTGTATATACCTAGTCCATAGGGTGGAGAAATTCCCACTGGGTTAGTCCAAAGTCCCTCAAAAAAAGAATAGAAGAACAATATCGTGTAGTATGTCCTAGATTCGAGGACGATCAGTGTTTCTAGATTCTGTAATTAGTCACGATGGTTCGTACCGTACTCACGTCTACAAAGGAAGAGTTTCCACTCATAAAGGTTTCTTTATGGGTCCAAACTTCTCCTTGCTGGATGGATTGGTATTCAGTCTCCTTTCAAATCCTGATCGTCCTCGAATCTAGGACATACTACACAATATTGTTCTTCTATTCTTTTTTTGAGGGACTTTGGACTAACCCAGTGGGAATTTCTCCACCCTATGGACTAGGTATATACAAAAAAGATTGGAAGACGACCTCCTCTCTTTTTTTGAACTGACAGACTCCTGAACATTCAAGTGGACTTCAGTAAGCTGAGCGCGGTTGAGGTAGTTCTCATTTTTTCCTTTGCTGATGTCAGAGGCCCTCCTTAAAAACGCCTGGGCACGCCTGCGTTTTTTCAGACACACCCAGAAAATGGCGGGTTTCCGCCCAGAGATGCCGGCATCCTGTCAGTCAAACAGCAGCTGCATTGCGATCACAATGTGTACGCATTTTTAGTCGCTGTTTTCCTAGCACATGCGCAATGCGAACGCTGCTAATTGCCCGAATTGCAATTGGCAAATTTTGCGATCCTTACTGAATTAGGCCCATAACTTTTTCGATCACTTCACTAGTTACTCGGAAGTCCAATGCTGAGCATGCAGTGATAAGACTAATATTTTCAAAGCAATGCAGGCAGAGGCTGCCAAGACCAGTTTAAAAGCTTAGGAGCCTACCTGGCAAATAGCAGGGCTGCCAGCCTAGGCATGCTCTTCTACATCACAATTTAAAAAACTTTTTTCTCCCTGAATAAATATTGTGACATATCTTTCTAAATACTGGGAATTTCTAGTCATAACACCGTGTACACAAGAGGGATAAAGCACACACCTTTGTTCATTATATCCAGCCTTTAGTAAATATACTCAGGCGACTGTATGCTATACTTTTAATTCCATTCATTCTATATGGCTACAGATAAGACATATTTATATGGTTCTAGACAAAGTGAAACAAAGAAACACCCATGGCCATGGTAAAGCATTATTACCAGCTGTGGATTGACTTCGCTTATCCTATATGCAATAGATAAAACAAACAGGTACTGTAGGCCTGTTGAAATGGACTTCAGACTTCCCCAATCTCACTATGAAGGGAATTGTAAATACAAATATTATTCTAAACAAAAGATTGATTTCATTGTCTTATGCCGAGATGCACCAAAAGATCTTATATAGATCTTATTTTATTCCTAAATTGAAATATTTAATGGGGGATGCTGCCAATTCCAACTGCTATAAATGTGGAGATCCGGAGGCAGATATAGGACCTAATTCAGTAAGGATTGCAAATTCTGCTTTTTAGCAGAATATGCAATCCTTTAACTCGCATGTGGGGGCCGGCCATCGCAGGGCAAGGCCGTCCAGCATGCTACGCACCGCCCTCATCTGCGACCACGCACTAATTGCGATCACGCCGCAATTAGTGCACAGTCACAGACGTTATGGAAGCCTCCTGGCTGCAACGGCAGGAGGCCTGCCATATTTTTGATTGGAGCGGATGCGTGACGTCGCTACGCCGGTAGCTGCGAATGCGCCCTCGGGGCGAGTGTAATTATTGCAGTTGGATCGTGATCGCAACCACTGCTTGTGGTCGTGTCCTAAGGTACAAATTTTGTGGATGTCTTTGCAATATTACATTACCAATTCCTTAAAGTTAGCTTTTACAATCGACAAATCCTGGGTTTTCTGGGGTCTGTATCCCAAGGATGGCTCTCATGCCTTACATAAAGGCAAACCCTTTTGATAAAATGGACAGCGGCCACTAAAAAGACTATATTGTCCCAATGGATCTCCACTGGCAATTGATCTATGCAATTGCTGCACCCTAGAATTTCGTTCCTATTCTCTACGGATTGGTCATAAGCCTCTTTAAACAAGGATAAACTGATAAAAATGATTTGCTGTATGGCTTCCGTATATACACACATTATCCATGGCGCTGATGAAAACTCTGAGAAAATGTTTCTACCTCACTGATTGGTATCATTTGGATGTTCTTAGTAATGGACCACCTGTTTGATGCAATGGCATGTCATACGTTATTGTTATATGTCATAATTTGAGAAAACTGTATATTCGTGGCTCTAACTTCCTCTTCTCATCAATACTCCGATATATTGTTGCTTTTCTACAGTGTTTACTATGTGTATTGCAACTTTATTTTCTTGTAACTTGTCAATAAACATTGTTCTAAAAAAAATAACAGCTGCAATATGATTACTCTTATTATAACAGGGTCATTAGACTAATATGGCTGTGTACAGTATGTTTCAAAAGTGTTGCTAATGTGAAGTGCTTCGTGTGTAATGGTAATTTGATCAATAGGTGGCACTGTTGTGTTGGCATCTGAAATTACATTTCACATCCCAGCCACAATTCCTAATTATGCTTTTTCAAAGAGTAACTATTATGAAGCATGGAAAAGTACTTTCTAGGTAAATATTAGCTTCAAGACATAGTTATTAAAGCACATACAAATCATTAGTTGGGGCTTTCCTGGTGACTGCCTAATGTACGGTTATGTTTCAATAATTAATCTTACAAAAAAAAAATGTCTCAATTATCAATTAAACATTTACCCTCAAAGGCGAACACATTTCAGGGGGAAACACATATGCATTATTTATAGTACAGGTTGAGTATCCCATATCCAAATATTCCGAAATACGGAATTTTTTGAGTGAGAGTGAGATAGTGAAACCTTTGTTTAATGCACAAAGTTTAAAACATATTGTATTAAATGACCTTCAGGCTGTGTGTATATGGTATATATGAAACATAAATGAATTGTGTGAATGTACACACACTTTGTTTAATGCACATAGTTATTAAAAATATTGGCTAGAATGACCTTCAGGCTGTGTGTATATAAGGTGTATATGAAACATAAATGCATTCTGTGCTTAGACTTAGGCCCCATCGCCATGATATCTCATTATGGTATGCAATTATTCCAAAATTCGGAAAAATACGATATCCAAAATACTTCTAGTCCCAAGCATTTTGGATAAGGGATACTCAACTTGTAATATGATGTACATATTATACACATTTTCAGGAAAAATGCAGCAGTCAGAAATGGCGCTGTCTCAGGATCTTCTCATACAGGAATAATTTCATCTACAGTATATAACAGTTTTCATTTAGAGTAACACACATGAAAATGAACTGTCGCTCCTATACCCATTACAGAATGGATTAAGGCTATCCACACACTGCTTGTGCATTTACTATTCATTTCTGTAATGTAATATCGAAATACTTTAAACAGATGATAAAATACAAGTAGTAACACTGATACTCCTAGAACCAAATAGGAATACACCTGAGAGGTTATCCAGAATATACCAAGCCATTTTTATTACAACATTTAGCAAAGAGTGTCTGATCTTATTTTAACTGGAAATAAAAGCTTGGCTAATCTAAGATCACCCAGTCAATAAAAACTCAGCAAACATATGGACATCAGTTATGTTTCATAGAGAAAGTTCTTTTATTTCCTTGTATTAGAATCAGAGGTCTGCTGAGGATGGAATTGGGACATTTGTGCGCAGGCAAAAGGCGTGCGCCAGAAAATGTGGGCGCACATATTGGGGTCATGACTGCTCATCATGCCCCCATTTTCGTTATGCTAGGGGCTTGCCCAGAGCTCTGGAAGCTGCTGGGCAGCCCCCAGATTCTACTGGTACAGTGCAAATTTATTATTATTATTATTATCCTTTATTTATATGGCGCCACAAGGGTTCCGCAGCGCCCAATCACAGAGTACATAAACAAATAATCAAACAGGAAAACAGCAATTTACAGTTGATGACAGTATAGGACAAGTACAGGGTAAATAAACAGTTACATCAGCAGATGACACTGGAATAAGTATCAGGTGGCAGAAGACTGATGGATTTGGTGCAGTTGAAGACTATTAAAATAAGAAAGGATAAGCACATGAGGGAAGAGAGCCCTGCTCGTGAGAGCTTACATTCTAAAGGGGAGGGGTAGACAGACAGGGGTGACACAGATGGGGTACATAGAGGGCGTAGAACAGAGGTTTAGGATGAGATTTGGCTGGGTTTGGTGAAGAAGTGGGTTTTGAGAGCCCATTTGAAGTTTTGTAGAGGTGGAGAGTCTGATGGGGAGAGGTAGGGAATTCCAGAGAAGTGGTGCAGCACGTGAAAAATCTTGGAGGTAGGAGTGGGAGGAAGCAATCCGTAGGCAGGAGAGTCGGCGTGCATTAGCAGAGCGAAGAGGACGGGTGGGAGTGTAAAGGGAGATAAGGTCAGAGATGTAGATGGGAGAGGAGTGGGTGAGGGCTTTGTAAGCGAGTGTGAGAAGCTTGAAATGGATTCTGAAAGGGAAGGGGAGCCAGTGAAGGTCTAGTAAGAGAGGAGAGGTGGACGTAGTGCGTTTGGTGAGGAAGATGAGCCGGGCAGCAGCATTGAGGATAGATTGGAGTAGAGAGAGGTATTTGTCAGGAATGCCAGTCAGGAGGAGATTACAGTAGTCCAGTCTGGAGATAACCAGTGAGTGGATAAGAGTCTTAGTAGCATCCTGGGTCAGAAAGGGTCTGATCCTGGAAATATTTTTTAGATGAAAACGGCAGGTTTGTGAGAGGTGCTGAATGTGTGGTTTGAAGGAGAGGGAGTAATCAAGGATTACTCCAAGACAGCACACTTGGGGGCTAGAGGAGATAGTAGTGCCATCAATAGATAATGAGATTGTAGGAGGGGAGGTTATGCGGGAGGGAGGAAAGATGATCAGCTCGGTCTTAGACATGTTAAGTTTAAGAAAGCACTGGGACATCCAGGAAGAGGTAGCAGAGAGACAGTTGGAGATATGAGTGAGGAGAGCAGGGGAGAGGTCTGGAGAGGAAAGATAGATTTGGGTGTCATTAGCACAGAGATGATATTGGAAACCAAAAGAACTAATGAGCTTACCCAGTGAGGACGTACAGAGAGAGAAGAGGACCAAGGACAGAACCTTGGGGTACCCCTACAGTTAGTGGAAGTGAGGCTCACATCATCCATTCACCGCTGCTCTGCTATGCACAGCAAAGGACCGGTGACAGAGAGCCTCTCCCCCCGGGGACGTTGCGGCCCGCAGGTAGGACAGCGAGACAGTGCACGAAGAGCGGGACTGTCCCGCTGAAATCAGGACACCTAAGAACATGCAGCAAGTGAGCAGAGCTGATAGGATCACACAAACTGCCACCTGCAATTGATAACAGGACCATACAGTAACTGTTCTTATTATGCCTTGAAATACCTCTCCACTTTTCAAGGAGGTAACGATGCATAAAGAACATTAATGGAGAGCTGAAACAACACTGCAATAGGCTGGATGAAAAATAGGGACTCCACACCAATTTCCTGGGGTTACAAAAGTTAAATTAGGATTTGAAAACTTGGTAAAGATGGAAGAATAAATCATACTACAGGTTGAGTATCCCTTATCCAAAATGCTTGGGACCAGAAGTATTTTGGATATCGGATTTTTCCGTATTTTGGAATAATTGCATACCATAATGAGATATCATGGTGATGGGACCTAAGTCTAAGCACAGAATGCATTTATGTTACATATACACCTTATACACACAGCCTGAAGTCAATTTTAGCCAATATTTTTTATAACTTTGTGCATTAAACAAAGTGTGTGTACATTCACACAATTCATTTATGTTTCATATACACCTTATACACACAGCCTGAAGGTCATTTAATACAATATTTTTTATAACTTTGTGTATTAAACAAAGTATGTGTACATTGAGCCATCAAAAAACAAAGGTTTCACTATTTCACTCTCACTCAAAAAAGTCCGTATTTCGGAATATTCCGTATTTCGGAATATTTGGATATGGGATACTCAACCTGTAGTTAAAAAATATAGGCAGTGGTGTCACTATAGGGGTGCACGCTTTACTGGGTGACCCCAATTTAGCAGAGCTGCTTTGCTAATTTGGCGTCACACCCCTTGTATGGTGTAACCGCGTAGCAGTGAGACCAGGGAGAAGCTGGGGGCTTCTCCCTTGTCTCGAAAACGGGGCATGACACGCAGCCATGCCCCCAAAAAGATTGCACAAGGGGTGTGTCTTTGCAGTCAGAATGACATGCTCCCTTTCACATACACCAAAGAAACTGACAGTAGCCCAGGAATGGGGGCGACCGGGTGAGTAGGCACACTGGGTGATATCAAAGCAGGAGCTTATACCCAACACTAAAAAGAATCTGGTGAGAGCAAAGTATGCATGTGACCCTTGTTTCAACCAACTATAAATGTTCAATAAATCAGTAAGGGAATTTACATTTTATCATTAAGTTTAGAAAGCCAAAATGTTCCTGGCCAAGCTAGCTAATGAAGTATGCAAGAAAAAACCCTTCTGAGAGGTAGAGGAAGTTACCGAAAATTATCAATGAGAAACATAGAGGAAAATGCTGATTCACAGTGCTTACTATGTTTTCACTATTTTGGAGAAATACCAGTTTCAGTGATCACTTTATTAGGTACAGCACTCTAGTACGGGGAAGCACCACACTTTAGGGCAGATTAATTAACCTGGAGAAGGCATAAGGAAGTGATAAACCAGTGATAAATGCAAGGTGATAAACAGCCAATCAGCTCCCATATGTAAATTAACAGGAGCTGATTGGCTGGTGCATTATCACCTTGCACTTAACACTGCTTTATCACTGGTTTATCACTTCCTTATGCCTTCTACAGGTTCATACATCTACCCCTTTGTCCCAAGAACAGCTTGATTTCTCTGTGGCATGGATTTATCAAGGTGCAGCAGATATCCCTTAGAGGGTCTGCTCAATGTTGACATTTTGTCGGATGCACATTCATATTGAACATCTCAAATTTCTCACATCCCAAAGGTTCTCTATAGGGTTGAGATCTGATGACTGTGGAGGCCATTGGGTGCACTCTGCTCAAGTCATGTTGGAACCAGCTTGAGATGACACATGCATTGCAGGGGTGAGGGACCTTTGGGCATCCAGCTGTTGTTGAACTTCACATACCAGCATGCCTTTCTACAGTTTGGTTATTTGGCCATGCTAAAACTGTTGCTGGGCATGCTGGGATGTGTAATTCAACAACAGCTGGAGGACTGCAGGTTCTCCACCCCTGCATTAGAAGATGGGTAGACGGTATATGCAGGTGTGTCTTTAGCCACCTAGTGCTTATACTTGCATTGCGACTGCACACAAATAGGTCTGTAATGTACTGAGGGCTTAAAATATGCACTTTTCTCGCAATTGTGGCAATGTTGCATGACAGGACGAATGGCGTGACTTTTTCTCAGATTAGCATCCTTGTTGCACTGCTGTAGCACGCAAATCCACTTGCAGTGTACAGGGTTAATTTGTGTTTTATTGCATTAGCAGTGCAAAACAGATGCATTCAGAAAAACACACTGAGCGACAGGAAACAAGTCCCGCCAAATAGGGCTATTTGGTGTCATCTGAGGATAGCTACAAGAATAAAATATCTATACTTTACTGTTGAACTAAGCATCTCCCTGACAAGGAAATACTAAGCTCTCTGACTACGAAAAAAATACCTTCAAAATGTTTATTTATAAAAAAAAATATATATATGTATATACATATATATATATATATATATATAGACTTTATTGGCCTGTTGTGTGTCAGACGGGGATCGTGGGAAGTCACAAAGGGACGTGCGGTACATCTGAGTCAGCACGTCACTGTTCTGTTTAATATAGTAATAACTACCTTTCTGCAAATGCTGTGCGATAAGTCCCCTTGGAGGCTGCTAATATCTTCACAGTGATACAGAAACTCATTACAGTCAGTGCGTTTCCAGGGATTAGCATATTAATTCATCCTAGAGGAATGTTTAAAGGAAAAATGTGTACAAGACGGAGATGTGATTACACATTCACAGCATGCCAGTGGTGATCTGATAACACATGGCGACAAGATCTAGAGCAAGCAGGATTTCTGTGCATATGATAGGAAAGCTGAACCTACAGTATGGACAGGTCATTACATCAGTGTGTGCCAAACTGTACACATTATAGTCCCATACTGTAAACTTCATAATTAGTTTCTGCAGTACAGTCCGGAGTAATGTTAGCCAATATTCACATTAGACAGTTTCGTCTGTACCAATGAAGGAAGAAAGGTTGGAGAGAAATTTAATAACTTTGGATGCACTGGAAATCAGCAGTGTTATTCTCTACTAATCAATGAATGTGGTATTCCTTGGAATATCACACGAGGATCATTAGAACATGGAAAGGATGCTTGAAGCAAATGTTACCCCCAGACCAAGTACTGTAATCAATTCCTACTTAATATTCAAATCCCTGACAGTGATTTACACAAACTACAACACATGACAATTAACTATAGGGAGAATGACTACAAAATACGCTCATTACTAGGTTAAAGTCCCTGCTAGAATTTATTGGCTCCAGTGAAATACTGACACTGAATGGCAGAATCTACTGCAAATCCTGCCTACCTTCATAGGCTCAGCTACCGACACTGGGACAGCCTCGTAACCTTAACCAATAACTCTTCATCTGAGGAATTATAAAGCACAACATGTCATGGCAGCCACTGGCTTGGCTTGCTGGCATGTGTGGCTCCACAAGAGTCGTTAAGCCACAAGCTGCCTAAATCTGCCGAGGGGCCATATTTAAAAACAAAATCATGGCAAAAGACAGCTCAGTCGCTTGGTGAATGGGTGGCACTACAGGCACAATGAAGAAGCACATGCATGGCTGGATCTGATTATACCAGTTATGATACAGATGTGTAGTAAGTGCACAGACTATATTGGTTATTGACACCACTTAACAGAATATTTATGAGAAATCTGAGGAGAGACCCTCTCTTACCTGTAACACTTAGTTTATCTACGTTGACCTCGGCTTTCAGGAATATCCTCCCTCTCTTTTCCGTATGGTCCATGCCACACAAACTGGGGACGTTAACGACACACACTTTATGTACATTCATGTCACATGCTGTGGAAGAAAAAAAAAAAGATTTTATATATATATATATATATATCTGTTATATATATCTGTTATATATATTTACATTAAAAGTGCACATCTGCCAATATGTATGAGATCATTTCAGGTTCATGTGACAGCCTGACACAATCTTAATGTGATTTAATAAAAGTGATAATTCTATGTAAAAATGTTAACAAGCAAATTGGGTATTGGATTGATTTCTGTATTTGACTTAAGTATAGGTTAGCGAATTTAGCTTTTGGCTGTACTGTATATGTAGTTTTAGTATCACTAAATAATATGAGACAATAAGCATAAACCAATACTGGGAAGCTGTGCTTTAAACCTACAGGTTCTCATAGTGACCTATAGATGGAGTCTGTTTCTTTGTCCATTTCTAGCACCCAATTACCAGCGCCCAGAAAGCAAGCCTAGCAGCGTAGCACTTTCATCATTGTCAATGCTAGCATGGATTACGCTGCACTTTGTGTTATGCCTGAATGAGTCAGAAACAACGAAAAATTACCCTCTATCTGTAAAAGCAGATAACTGAATAAGGATGACTTAAGTACAGGTGAGTTTATAGTATTTAACAGCACATCATACCACAAACTACCAAGAGTTTGACCACAACAAAAGGCACATACTGTAATCCTTAGGCATACAGATCTGTCCTCTTACATCCTTGCTACAGTCACGCTAAACAGCCCTTCAAGTCGTGCCATTCACTGGCGAGACACGGTAGTGCTGAGCGTGTTTATCGCGAAAATGCATCGTAGGTGCACATTAATGTAATAGGACACACAAGCAGATTCTGCTGAAAACAGTGTAGCATAGCATTTTGTATGCATTAGAGCAGCAGTCACACACACAATATAGGCATGCCGCACATCATTTTAATCAGCAGAAGCTGTCTGTGCATCCTATTATGTTATTTTGCACCTAAGACGCATTTCGTGGGGGGAAAAAAACACAAAAAAGACGCTTGGCACTACTTGTAGCTCAAGGAAGGAAGAAGTAAGAGAACACATATGTAGAGAACACATATGTAGTACATGATTCACTACAATAACCTCTGTTTCATCTGCAGTTTCCCAAGGAAGAAAATGGGCAATATGGATTTTCTCTGGAAGAACGCCATTCACATTATCAATGACATAGTTGTGACATATAATTATTTTAATGGCACATACTGTCGAGCTGGTCCATCACAGAATCCTTATGTTTGAGAAGTATATTCTAATTGTTTCACTGTGTATAATGATGAATAATGAAAAGTAATTGCGTTGACCGTTAAGGTTGTGGTATGTTAATAAAACTGAAGGAAGTTGCTCCTCATCTCTGGCGTTTACATTGGCAGAGTTAGCTGTTCATCTAGCATAACTGGTGCCAAAATATCACATCAACATATCTCTTTCATTACTTATTTATCTTTTTATCAAAGCCAAGTGGTTTAAATGACCTGGCAACAAAGTTGTTAATGATGACTGACGATCGTTTCACTGTTAGTCACTTACCGTTGAATCCTCTTCTATGAAGCAGGCTGGGGAACACTGGACCATGGGACTGCAGGTTGAGGCTTGTACTGGCAACTAAATTAAACTGTAGCTTTAACAGTAAGCTCTTTCCCCTGCAACCCCAGAAATCGAGCAAATTAGGTGAACAACATTGTATTTAACCACTTAACTGGCATGGTCAGATCACATGTGACCGCGTCGCCCCACTATGTCCCCCAGTTTTTGATGAGGAGATCCGTTCTGCAGATGTGCATAATAGAATAATCAAATATTTGAAAAAAAAAAAAAATACTTTTTAAACTTTATTAAAATAGGATTTTGGTACCTACCGGTAAATCCTTTTCCCGTAGCCCGTAGAGGATGCTGGGGTCCACATCAGTACCACAGGTATAGACGGGTCCACCAGGAGCCATTGGCACTTTAATAGTTTGAGAGTGTGGGCTGGCTCCTCCCTCTATGCCCCTCCTACCAGACTCAGTCTAGAAACTGTGCCCGAGGAGACGACATACTTCGAGAGAAGGACTTAACACAGATAGTGGTGAGATTCATACCAGCTCACACATACAAGGCACGTCAAGACAACTAGCTTGAACTACTCAGCAACAGCTGAAACATTACTTACCAAGTAGCAATGCAGTACTCAACTAAAACGAAGTTGTACTGGACCAAATAGCAAATGCAGGAAAACGGAGCGCTGGGCGGGCGCCCAGCATCCTCTACGGACTACGAGAAAAGGATTTACTGGTAGGTACCAAAATCCTATTTTCTCTTACGTCCTAGTGGATGCTGGGGTCCACATTAGTACCATGGGGATGTACCAAAGCTCCCAGAACGGGAGGGAGAGCGCGGAGGCTCCTGCAGAACTGATTGACTGAACTTCAGATCATCAGAGGCCAAAGTATCGAACTTGTAAAACTTTGCAAACGTGTTCGACCCAGACCAAGTTGCAGCTCGGCAAAGTTGTAACGCCGAGACACCCCGGAAGACCCCACCTTACGAGTAGAGTGGGCCTTAACAGATTTTGGACACGGCAGTCCTGCCGTAGAATAAGCGTGCTGGATAGTGAACCTTATCCAACGGGAAATAGTCTGCTTAGAAGCAGGACACACAATTTTCTTGGGATCATATAGGACAAACAGAGAGTCCGACTTTCTGTGACGAGAAGTTCTCTTCACATATATCTTCAAAGCCCTCATGACATCCAAGGACTTTGAAGTAATTGAGGAGTCAGCAGCTACTGGCACCACAATAGGTTGGTTGATATGAAATGCTGAAACAACCTTTGGAAGAAACTGCTGATGAGTCCGGAGCTCAGCTCTATCTTCGTGGAAGATCAAGTAAGGGCTTTTACAGGATAAAGACCCCAGCTCGGAGACACGTCTAGCAGAAGCTAAGGCCAACAAAGTGACCGCCTTCCATGTAAGAAATTGGAGCACAACCTCCTGTAGAGGCTCAAACCAATCCGACTGGAGAAACTGTAACACCGCGTTAAGGTCCCATGGCGCCGTAGGCGGTACAAAATGAGGTTGGATATGCAGAACTCCTTTCAAAAAGGTCTGAACCTCAGGGAGGGCAGCTAATTGCTTCTGAAATACAATGGATAGGGCTTAAATCTGGACCTTCACAGATCCCAACCTCAGACCCATATCCATTCCTGCTTGCAGGAAGAGGAGGAAACGTCCCAGTTGAAATTCCACCACAGGAAACTTCTTGGACTCACACCAAGAAACATATTTCTTCCAAATACAATGGCAATGTTTTGAGGTTACCCCTTTCCTAGCCTGTATGAGGGTAGGAATAACTTCCTTCGGAATACCTTTCCGAGCAAGAATTAGGCGCTCAACTTCCATGCTGCCAAATGTAGCCACGGTAAGTCTTGATAGGCGAACGGACCCTGCTGCAGCAGGTCCACCCGAAGAGGAAGAGGCCTCGGCTCTTCTTGCAGTAGATTCAGAAGGTCCGCGTACCAAGCCCTTCTTGGCTAATCTGGGGCAATGAGGATCGCTTGAACCCCTGTTCTCCTTATGAGCTTTAGGATTCTTGGGATGCGTGGGAGTGGAGGAAACATGTACACTGACTGGAACACCCACGGAGACACCAGGGCGTCCACTGCCACTGCCTGTGGGTCCCTCCACCTGGAACAATAACGCCTAAGTTTCTTGTTGAGACAAGAGGCCATCATGTCTATTTGGGGCAATCCCCAAAGATCTGTTATTTCCTTGAAAACCTCTGGATGGAGTCCCCACTTTCCTGGATGGAGATCATGTCTGCTGAGGAAGTCTGCTTCCCAGTTGTAAACTACCGGAATGAAGATGGCTGACAGCGGCAACGCGTGTTTTTCTGTCCAGAGGAGTATTCTTGTCACCTCTGACATTGCCATTCTGCTCTTCGTTCCGCCCTGTCGGTTTATGTAAGCCACTGTTGTTACGTTGTCCGACTGCACTTGGATGGCCCGATTTCTCAGAAGAGGGGCCGCCTGAAGAAGAGACCGTTGTAGACGGCTTAGTTCCAGAATGTTGATGAGCAGTCCGGCTTCCAGGCTTGACCACTGTCCTTGGAAGGTTACTCCTTGAGTGACTGCTCCCCAGCCCCGGAGGCTCGCATCCGTTAGCAGGACCCAGTCCTGAATCCCGAACCTGCGGCCTTCTAGAAGGTGAGGCAATTGGAGCCAACAGAGGAGAGAAATCCTTGCCCTTGGCGACAGATGAATTCTCTGATGCATGTGGAGGTGAGATCCCGACCACTTGTCCAGGAGATCCAGTTGGAAGGGCCGAGCATGGAACCTCCGGTACTGGAGAGCCTAGTAGGAGGCCACCATCTTTCCCAATAGGCGAATGCATTGATGAACCAACACCCGGGGTGGCTTCAAGACATCCCGGACCATGGATTGGATCACCAACGCCTTGTCCCGTGGAAGAAACACCCGCTGCACTTCCTTATCCAGGATCAATCCCAGAAATGACAATCTCTGGGTTGGTTCCAAATGTGACTTTGGAAAATTCAGAATCCACCCGTGACTCTGGAACAGTCACGTTGTGAGAACAATGGACTGCAGCAGCTTCTCCTTGGATGATGCCTTTATCAGGAGATCGTCCAGATAAGGAATGATGTTCACACCCTGCTTGCAGAGTAGCATCATCATTTCCACCATCACCTTGGTAAACACCCTCGGTGTTGTGGAGAGGCCGAATGGCAGGGCCTGGAACTGAAAATGACAGTCCAGCAATGCGAAACTGAGATAAACCTGATGCGGCAGCCAAATCGGAACGTGAAGGTACGCATCCTTGATATCCAGTGATACCAGAAATTTCCCCTCTTCCAGATCTGATATCACCGCCCTGAGAGACTCCATCTTGAACTCCTTTAGAAAGGGATTCAACGATTTTAGGTTCAGAATGGGCCTGACCGAACCATCCGGTTTCGGTACCACGAAAAGGTTCGAATAGTAACCCTTTGTCAGCATGTGAGGTGGTACCGGCACAATGACCTGTGCCTCCACCAGCTTTTGGACAGCGTCTTGAAGCACTGTGCTGTCCTCCAACAAAGTTGGCAAGCCCGACTTGAAAAAACGATGAGGAGTGAGACTTTGAAATTCCAGCCTGTATCCCTGAAACACAATATCTACTACCCAGGGATCAGGCCGGATGATACCCAGACATGACAGAACTGTCTAAATCTCGCTCACACAGGCCCCACCTCCGGGCCGTCCCGTCCACCGTCATGCGGAAGACTTTGGGGTACCTGAATCAGGCTTTTGTTCCTGGGAACCTGCAGCGGCAGGTTTCTTGGACTTAACCTTACCTCCCCTAAAGAAGGTATTGGATGATCTGTCCTTTCTAGGCTTGTTGGGCCAAAAGGACTGCTGCGCAGCTGAGGAGAAGGATTTCTTCGGAGCAGGTGCTGCTGAAGGAAGAAATGGAGACTTACACGCTGTAGCGGTGGATATCCACGTGTCTAGAGCTTCCCCAAAGAGAGCCTGACCTGTATAGGGTAGCGACTCCACACTTCTCCTGGATTCCGCGTCGGCCGACCACTGGCGGAGCCACAGTCCCCGACGAGCTGAAACAGACATGGAAGAAATTCCCGCAGCCATGGAACCCAGGTTCTTCATGCATTCTACCATAAAACCAGCAGAATTATGAATGTTGCATAAATACAATGCAACGTCATCCCTATCCATCGTATCCAAATCCTCAATTAAGGCAGCCGACCACTTCACTATTGCCTTTGCTATCCATGCACTAGCAATAGTGGGACGTAATATGGCCCCCGAAGCAGTGTACGTTGATTTAAGTGTATTATCAATTTTCCTATCTGCCGGCTCCTTTAAGGCGGTAGATCCCGGCACAGGTAAAACCACCTTTTTTGAGAGTCTGGACAAAGATGCGTCAACAATCGGCGGGTTTTCCCATTTTTTCCTATCCTCCTCAGGGAAAGGAAAAGCCACCAGAATCATCTTAGGGATCTGAAACTTCTTTTCGGGGTTTACCCATGCTTTTTCAAATATAGCATTCAGCTCTTTTGACGCAGGAAAAGGTTAGCGAGGCTTTATTTTCCATGAAAAAAGCCTCCTCAACCTGCTCAGGTGTGGTATCATTAACTAAAAGGTTTTTTCCCACGAATGGAAAAAAGGTTGAGGCACTGATATGAAAATATTGTAAACAAACACACAATATAACAATGTATACAATTAATAATTTATTGAAACTATAAAACTAATTATATATATATAGGGTACCGGCCGGTAATTATAATCAGATTTGTATAATCCTTAAAACTAAACAATTTAAAACCAATGCATTCCTGTATCTAAAAAGCTGCACTCCAGAGTATCCTTTATAATGAACACGTATCCAAATGCTCGTAGTGAATATGTATATCAAACTTCGTGATTATAGTCACTCTTCCCGTCCGCTGGTAGCAGTTCCTTTATATGCGGACATATCTGGAAGTCCAGTGAATATATTAAATAAAAGTTGGTTTTTATGATACTCAGAATTGGAGGTTTTAATTTGCTGAGTAAATTTCACTATGAAGCAGTCTCTTAATTATTATACCACGGAATAGGCACACTGTAGGCAGTCTCTTAATCCCTATGCAGCAGGAGGGGCACACTTTTCCTTTGTGCAAGTGCTTGTTTAATTGGTAATGGGAGAACTAGACGGCAAAAATTTTCATTTATACGAGGTGTATAGTAAAGTGCTCACCTCTTCCTCCACACTGGTCTGGAAGCCGCTTCCAAATCAGGCTGCCAGCGCTGTCTCAAGCGCTCGTCTCTCCGCCTCTGCTTCACAAGCCACTTCCCCTGTGCCGCAGCACCGGGCTCTATGCTGCACCCGAGCTGAGCGGCAGTTGATACTCCTAGTGCCGTCCGCCTCCAAACCAGGTCACCGGCGCCGCTAGGGTGCTCGTCTCTCCGGCAGCCGTCTCCTGGTCAGTCCCCTCTCTGCCTGCAGCGTCAGGCTCCACACTACCGTATGGCAGCAGTAGTTGTCCGTGCCGCTCCTCCTCAGGTATCGGCTCAGTTACAAAGCATGTGGACCAATAAGTGAGAATACCGGCTTGGGGTACAATTGTAAAAGAGTTAACGCGTTTCTCTGCCTTTAGATACAATCGGCAGCTTCCTCAGAAGCTTCTGAAGAAGCTGCCGATTGTATCTAAAGGCAGAGAAACGCGTTAACTCTTTTACAATTGTACCCCAAGCCGGTATTCTCACTTATTGGTCCACATGCTTTGTAACTGAGCCGATACCTGAGGAGGAGCGGCACGGACAACTACTGCTGCCATACGGTAGTGTGGAGCCTGACGCTGCAGGCAGAGAGGGGACTGACCAGGAGACGGCTGCCGGAGAGACGAGCACCCTAGCGGCGCCGGTGACCTGGTTTGGAGGCGGACGGCACTAGGAGTATCAACTGCCGCTCAGCTCGGGTGCAGCATAGAGCCCGGTGCTGCGGCACAGGGGAAGTGGCTTGTGAAGCAGAGGTGGGAGAGACGAGCGCTTGAGACAGCGCTGGCAGCCTGATTTGGAAGCGGCTTCCAGACCAGTGTGGAGGAAGAGGTGAGCACTTTACTATACACCTCGTATAAATGGAAATTTTTGCCGTCTAGTTCTCCCATTACCAATTAAACAAGCACTTGCACAAAGGAAAAGTGTGCCCCTCCTGCTGCATAGGAATTAAGAGACTGCCTACAGTGTGCCTATTCCGTGGTATAATAATTAAGAGACTGCTTCATAGTGAAATTTACTCAGCAAATTAAAACCTCCAATTCTGAGTATCATAAAAACCAACTTTTATTTAATATATTCACTGGACTTCCAGATATGTCCGCATATAAAGGAACTGCTACCAGCGGACGGGAAGAGTGACTATAATCACGAAGTTTGATATACATATTCACTACGAGCATTTGGATACGTGTTCATTATAAAGGATACTCTGGAGTGCAGCTTTTTAGATACAGGAATGCATTGGTTTTAAATTGTTTAGTTTTAAGGATTATACAAATCTGATTATAATTACCGTCCGGTACCATATATATATATAATTAGTTTTATAGTTTCAATAAATTATTAATTGTATACATTGTTATATTGTGTGTTTGTTTACAATATTTTCATATCAGCGCCTCAACCTTTTTTCCATTCGTGGGAAAAAAACTTTTAGTTTCTTTTTTTGTTTCACAGTGGGAAGAGCACACCCACTTTAGAGGCTGCAGATATTTAAATATTATCAGCTGGCGCTGGGTGATTTTTTCTTTAAACACTTTTTTGGTATCATTAACATTTAACACATCCCTGATAGCCTCTATCAACAATTGCACCCCCCTTGCAAGAGATGCGGACCCCCGCAACACATCCCCATCTGTAGTGTCAGAATCGGTATCCGTGTCCTGTGTTACCTGCAAAAGCGCACGTATGTGGGGGTATATAGCGGGGTGTCCCGAGGTACCAGACAAGGGCCATACAGCCATAGAGGTCTGTAATACCTGGGTTGCAGATTCATTACTGGCAACCCTGTCAGAAATCTGAGAAATCAGTCTTGATAGAGGAAAACCACTCTGGTTCCCTTGCTGGAATCTGTGCTAAACCAGTGCTAACCTGATTGCATGGAATGGGATCATCCTGGGAGGATAAATCCTGAGGCATATGACACTGTGTCCCTGGACATTGTTACAGGTGACCACCAAACACTCCACACACACACAGGTGGGGTAGACAGAGTTTCCCCCCCAAGAATGGCAAGAGAGAGACAGAGATTGGAGCCAACCCACACCAGCGCTTTTTATTAAGGAGAAACCCCCTCACAGCGCCGCACTATGTGCCTCTGGTACCATCCAGGAGCGCAGTTAATACCGCACTCCATCCCCATTTGCCGCCATCTTCACATCGGCCCCCTGCTTGCTAGGGGGGTCGGTGACTAACTCACCACTCACTTCAGCTCTGTAAGGGGTCGGCGGCATGCTGCTGGGGCGAGCGGATCCCCTGTGGCGGAGACCGATCAGACCCCTCTGGAGCTCAGTGTCCAGTCAGCGGAGTAAGTGGCTCAGACCCCGCAGGGCGGACACTGCTCCCCCCCTTAGTCCCTCGCTGCAGGCAGGCTGTTGCCAACAGCCTCCTGTAAAAAAATAAACTCTAAATTAAAACTTTTCCAGGAAAGCTCAGGAGAGCTCCCCTAGCTGTGACCGGCTCCTCCGGGTACATTTTCTAAACTGAGTCTGGTAGGAGGGACATAGAGGGAGGAGCCAGCCCACACTCTCAAACTCTTAAAGTGCCAATGGCTCCTGGTGGACCCATCTATACCCGTGGTACTAATGTGGACCCCAGCATCCTCTAGGACATAAGAGAAAAATTGTTTATTTTTATTTTTTTAAACAGTTTTATGAACGGTTTTGAAGGAAAAATCATCAGTTAAGTGCGGTTTTGAAGGAAAAATCATCAGTTAAGTGGTTAAACTTATCCAAAATGATTATATTTTAATTTAAAAAAAATATATTTTATTTTCTTGATATTTGTAAAAAAAAAAAGTTTTCCCCTCAACCATTGGATCATCAGTCATCACCATCAGAATATCGTTAAAAATGGAAATATTGTGACCATCTCAACTTTCATTCTAACTGCCGGGAAAGCCGCCAGGTACTTAGGTGAGCTTGGGGGGGGGTGTGTGTTAATTTACACCTCCCCAGCGGCTGCTATTGTCTGCAGCCGCTGGGTGGGTGGGGAGGGGGGTCCTGCCGTGCCGACCGAGCTGCAGGGACAGGCAGCACGGCAAACACTGGGAGAGAGTGCAGGGAGGCATAGGGACAGAGAGCTGCAGCTGCGGGAAGTTTCTCTTCCATGCAGCTGCACATGCTGTCTGTCCGACTGGGTGCATCCTGTGCGACCAGATCAGATAAGGCACTTGCTGGTGTTGTCGCATCTGGTCCAGTGTTCCCCAGCCTTGCTGGAAGAGAAATAAAATAAATAGTAAGAAATAGATTGTATTCCCTTCCAAAAGTGCTAAAGAGGGATGCTCCTCCTTCAAATAAATATATGTTAAGTGTATTGAAGCCATTATAGGGAGAGGTCCTCCCCAATTCCCGAGCATCTAAAGGATTTCTGCAATGTTTAAGTTATACTCTGGTGATCATGCAACACCAGTGAATGAATTCTCAGGGATCACATCATTTGATAAAGCAGACCCACCTCTTTTGTCATTGAGAGATAAGTTATTAAGCCCTGCGACCTACACGGCTGTAGTAGGTAGCGGGAACGGAATCACATTTAGTTAACTTGTACCTTCATTTGAAGTCATACAGTGGTAAGAATGGAGTGGAACTTGCCCTTAACAGTATTAATGTACATCTGAAGAATGAGTGTCACTAGTCCTTAGCAGTGAAGAGGTTAACTTGTATGCAACATTATTACGATATTTTACATGAAAGCACAACTTCCGTTTCCAGGTGCAAGAGGACTGCAAGAACATCATATATTTAATGCTAAATACGAAACCAGTATTGCACATGTAACTGTGGCAAAAATTTTTTACCCAAATAAATGTAAGATCAAACCTAAATGAAACAGATTCAACTGAAAATTCTACCAGTGTAAAAATAAGAATTTACTCACCAGTAATTCTATTTCTCGTAGTCCATAGTGGATGCTGGGGACTCCGTAAGGACCATGGGGAATAGCAGGCTCCGCAGGAGACTGGGTACTCTAAAGAAAGATTTAGTACTATCTGGTGTGCACTGGCTCCTCCCTCTATGCCCCTCCTCCAGACCTCAGTTAAGGAAACTGTGCCCGGAAGAGCTGACATTACAAGGAAAGGATTTTGGAATCCAGGGTAAGACTCATACCAGCCACACCAATCACACTGTATAACTTGTGATAAACAACCCAGTTAACAGTATGAACAAACAACAGAGCATCAACCAATGGATGCCAACATAACATAACCCTTTATTAAGCAATAACTATATACACGTATTGCAGAAAGTCCGCACTTGGGACGGGCGCCCAGCATCCACTACGGACTACGAGAAATAGAATTACCGGTGAGTAAATTCTTATTTTCTCTAACGTCCTAGTGGATGCTGGGGACTCCGTAAGGACCATGGGGATTATACCAAAGCTCCCAAACGGACGGGAGAGTGCGGATGACTCTGCAGCACCGAATGGGCAAACACCAGGTCCTCCTCAGCCAGGGTATCAAACTTGTAGAACTTTGCAAATGTGTTTGAACCCGACCAAGTAGCAGCTCGGCAAAGCTGTAATGCCGAGACCCCTCGGGCAGCCGCCCAAGAAGAGCCCACCTTCCTTGTGGAATGGGCTTTTACTGATTTTGGATGCGGCAATCCAGCCGCAGAATGAGCCTGCTGAATCGTGTTACAGATCCAGCGAGCAATGGTTTGCTTTGAAGCAGGAGCACCCAGCTTGTTGGATGCATACAGGATAAACAGCGAGTCAGTCTTCCTGACTCCAGCCGTCCTGGCAACATAGATCTTCAAAGCCCTGACTACATCAAGCAACTTGGAATCCTCCAAGTCACGAGTAGCCGCAGGCACCACAATGGGTTGGATCAGATGAAAAGATGACACCACCTTTGGCAGAAACTGCGGACGAGTCCGCAATTCTGCCCTGTCCATATGGAAAACCAGATAGGGGCTTTTACATGACAAAGCCGCCAATTCTGACACACGCCTAGCGGAGGCTAGGGCCAACAGCATGACCACTTTCCACGTGAGATACTTTAGCTCCACCGTCTTAAGTGGCTCAAACCAGTGGGATTTCAGGAAAGCCAATACCACGTTGAGATCCCAAGGTGCCACTGGTGGCACAAAAGGAGGCTGAATATGCAGCACTCCCTTAACAAACGTCTGAACCTCTGGCAGTGAAGCCAGTTCCTTTTGAAAGAAAATGGATAGGGCCGAAATCTGGACCTTTATGGACCCTAATTTTAGGCCCATAGTCACACCCGACTGTAGGAAGTGCAGGAATCGACCCAGTTGGAATTCCTCTGTAGGGGCCTTCCTGGCCTCACACCAAGCAACATATTTTCGCCATATACGGTGATAATGTTTTGCTGTCACGTCCTTCCTAGCCTTTATCAGCGTAGGAATAACTGCTTCCGGAATGCCCTTTTCTGCTAGGATCCGGTGTTCAACCGCCATGCCGTCAAACGCAGCCGCGGTAAGTCTTGGAACAGACAGGGCCCTTGTTGTAACAGGTCCTGTCTGAGAGGCAGAGGCCACGGGTCCTCTGTGAGCATTTCTTGGAATTCCGGGTACCAAGTCCTTCTTGGCCAAACCGGAACAATGAGTATTGTCCTCACTCCTCTTTTCCTTACAATTCTCAGCACCTTTGGTATGAGAGGAAGAGGAGGAAACACATAAACCGACTGGAACACCCATGGTGTTACTAGTGCGTCCACAGCCATCGCCTGAGGGTCCCTTGACCTGGCGCAATATCTTTTTAGCTTTTTGTTGAGACGGGACGCCATCATGTCCACCTGTGGCAGTTCCCATCGATTTGCAATCTGCGTGAAGACTTCTTGATGAAGTCCCCACTCTCCCGGGTGGAGGTCGTGTCTGCTGAGGAAGTCTGCTTCCCATTTGTCCACTCCCGGAATGAACACTGCCCACTGAAGAATCCTGGTGGCTTCTGCCATTGCCACCCTGCTTCTTGTGCCGCCCTGGCGGTTTACATGGGCCACTGCCGTGATGTTGTCTGACTGAATCAGCACTGGTTGGTTTCGAAGCAGAGGCTCCGCTCGACTCAGGGCGTTGTATATGGCCCTTAGTTCTAGGATATTGATGTGCAGACAAGTCTCCTGACTTGACCACAACCCTTGGAAGTTTCTTCCTTGAGTGACTGCCCCCCACCCTCGGAGGCTTGCATCCGTGGTCACCAGGACCCAGTCCTGTATGCCGAATCTGCGGCCCTCGAGAAGGTGAGCACCTTGTAGCCATCACAGAAGAGACGTTCTGGCCCTGGGAGACAGGGTGATCATCCGATGCATCTGAAGATACGATCCGGACCACTTGTCCAGCAGATCCCACTGAAAGATCCTCGCATGGAACCTGCCGAAAGGAATGGCTTCGTATGATGCCACCATCTTTCCCAGGACTCGCGTGCAGCGATGCACCGACACCTGTTTTGGCTTTAGGAGGTCTCTGACCTGAGTCACGAGCTCCTGAGCCTTCTCCTCCGGGATAAACACCTTCTTCTGGTCTGTGTCCAGAATCATGCCCAGGAAGGGCAGACGCGTCCCAGGAATCAGCTGCGACTTTGGAATGTTCAGAATCCAGCCGTGCTGACGCAACACTTCCTGAGAGTGTGCTACACTGATCAGCAACTGCTCCCTGGACCTCGCCTCTATGAGGAGATCGTCCAAGTATGGGATAATTGTAACCCCTTGCTTCCGAAGGAGCACCATCATTTCCGCCATCACCTTGGTAAACACTCTCGGTGCCGTGGACAGGCCAAACGGCAACTTCTGGAATTGGTAATGACAGTCCCGTACCACAAACCTGATGTACTCCTGATGAGGCGGATAAATGGGGACATGCAAGTAAGCATCCTTGATGTCCAGAGACACCATAAAATCCCCTTCCTCCATGCTTGCAATGACCGCTCTGAGCGATTCCATTTTGAACTTGAATTTCTTCAGATAAATGTTCAGGGATTTTAAATTTAAAATGGGTCTGACCGAACCGTCCGGTTTCGGTACCACAAACATAGTGGAATAGTATCCCCTTCCCCGTTGAAGGGGGGGGACCTCTACCACCACTTTCTGGAGAAAAAGTTTGTGAATTGCCTCCAACACTATCTACCTTTCCATGGGGAAAGTTGGTAAGGCCGATTTTAGGTAACGGTGAGGGGGCATCACCTCGAATTCCAGCTTGTAACCCTGAGACACAATTTGTATAGCCCAAGGATCCACCTGTGAGCGAACCCACTGGTGGCTGAAATGTCGGAGACGCGCCCCCACAGCTCCTGGCTCCGCCTGTGGAGCCCCAGCGTCATGCGGTGGATTTAGTGGAAGCCGGGGAAGACTTTTGTTCCTGGGAACTAGCTGCATGGTGCAGCTTTTTTCCTCTACCCCTGCCTCTAGCAAGAAAGGACGCACCTCTGACCTTCTTGCTCCTCTGAGAACGAAAGGACTGCATTTGGTAATACGGTGCTTTCTTAGGTTGTGGAGAGACATAAGGCAAGAAATTTGACTTCCCAGCCGTAGCTGTGGAAACTAGGTCCGAGAGACCGTCCCCAAACAATTCCTCACCCATATAAGGTAAAACCTCCATGTGTTTTTTAGAGTCGGTATCCCCTGTCCATTGCCGAGTCCATAAGACCCTTCTGGCAGAAATGGACATTGCGTTAACTCTAGAGCCCAGCAGGCAAATGTCCCTCTGGGCATCCCGCATATATAGGACCACGTCCTTGATATGTGCCAGGGTCAGTAGAACAGTGTCCCTGTCCAGGGTATCTAACTCCTCAGACAGAGAATCCGTCCATGCAGCTACCGCACTACACATCCAGGCCGAAGCAATTGCTGGCCTCAGCAGTGTGCCAGAATGTGTATAAACCGACTTCAGGATAGCTTCCTGCTTTCTATCCGCAGGATCCTTTAGGGCGGCCGTATCCGGAGACGGCAGGGCCACCTTCTTAGACAAGCGTGTCAACGCCTTGTCTACCCTAGGGGAGGATTCCCAGCGTAACCTGTCCGTTGGCGGGAAAGTATACGCCATAAGTAATCTCTTGGAAATTATCACCTTCCTGTCAAGGGAATCCCACGCTTTTTCACATAATTCATTTAATTCATGTGAAGGGGGAAAAGTCACTTCATGCTTTTTCTCCCCATACATTTAAATCCTCTTGTCAGGGACAGGATTTTCCTCAGAAATGTGTAATACATCCTTCATAGCTACAATCATGTAGCGGATGGCTTTAGTCATTTTAGGCTGCAACTTTGCCTCATCATCATCGACACTGGAGTCAGATTCCGTGTCGACATCTGTGTCAACTATCTCGGATAGTGTGCGCTTTTGAGACCCTGACGGCCTCTGCGCTGTAGGATCAGGCATGGGTTGAGACCCTGACTGTCCCCCGGTTACAGATTTATCCAATCTGTTATGCAAGGAGTTTACATTATCATTTAACACCTTCCACATATCCATCCAATCAGGTGTCGGCACCGGCGGCGGCGACACCACACTCAGCTGCACTTGTTCTGCCTCCACGTATCCTTCCTCATCAAACATGTCGACACAGGCGTACCGACACACAGCACACACACAGGGAATGCTCTGACTGAGGACAGGACCCCACAAAGGCTTTTGGGGAGACAGAGAGAGTATGCCAGCACACACCCCAGCGCTATATAACCCAGGGATTACACTGTACCTTAGTGTTTACCCTGTAGCTGCTGTTAATATTTATATACTGCGCCTAAATTTATGTGCCCCCCCTCTCTTGTTTACCCTTTAATGCACCTGTATACTGTAGGGGAGAGCCTGGGGAGCGTCCTTCCAGCGGAGCTGTGAAGAGAAAATGGCGCTGGTGTGCTGAGGAAGAAGGCCCCGCCCCCTCAGCGGCGGGCTTCTGTCCCGCTTTAATGTGTAAAAAATGGCGGGGGCTCGGGCATATATACAGTCCCAGACTGTATATATGCCTCTTTTTGCCAAAAAGGTACTTAATTGCTGCCCAGGGCGCCCCCTCCCTGCGCCCTGCACCCTACAGTGACCGGAGTGTGCGGTGTGCTGTGGGAGCAATGGCGCACAGCTGCAGTGCTGTGCGCTACCTTAAGTGAAGACAGGAGTCTTCAGCCGCCGATTTCGATGTCTTCATGCTTCTGTTCTTCTGGCTCTGCGAGGGGGACGGCGGCTCGGCTCCGGGAACGGACGATCAAGGTTAGGTACCGGTGTTCGATCCCTCTGGAGCTAATGGTGTCCAGTAGCCTAAGAAGCGCTACCTAGCTGCCGTGAGTAGGTTTGCTTCTCTCCCCTCAGTCCCTCGTAGCAGAGAGTCTGTTGCCAGCAGAAGCTCTCTGAAAACAAAAAACCTAACAAAATACTTTCTTTTCTAGCAAGCTCAGGAGAGCCCACTAGGAGCACCCAGCTCAGCCGGCACAGATTCTAACTGAGGTCTGGAGGAGGGGCATAGAGGGAGGAGCCAGTGCACACCAGATAGTACTAAATCTTTCTTTAGAGTGCCCAGTCTCCTGCGGAGCCCGCTATTCCCCATGGTCCTTACGGAGTCCCCAGCATCCACTAGGACGTTAGAGAAATAGGGCTCCTGACATTAAATAAAAGGCATACGACAAATTCAACAAGCACTTTATATAAATGAGGTAAGCAACAGAATCAGCAGTATTGCAATAGTGCAAAAAATCCTGAGGGGCGAGGAGACATAATTATCAGCAATCCAGCAGTGAAAAAGACAGTGGAGCAATAAGACATTTGTGGGTCTCATAGAAAATATTTTGTAAAGGACACATGGGTAGACGTGACACCACGGCAGCTGCACCACCTGCTACTATGATACTTATGGATTTGGCTCTTAATATTCTTTAATACATGATAATTTGATTTGATGGCTTCAATATATGAATAATGCAATGACAGCTTCATACAAATAACCAGTGCAGGAGAGAAAATCTAACAACTAACAAGGTATTTATCAAACATTACAGTGTTCTCTGGACCCTCCTTACTACTCTGTAGTGTGTTTCAAACCAATCCTTGGGAGTGCACTGGAGACCTCAGTTGACTGGTGTTTCCAGGCAGAAAATGGACATATATTAGCCCACTCTCTTGGAGTTTCTGGGAGACACCGAAATTTGGTAGAGTCCCCCAGCTCTTGTAGATTGGACAACCCTCCCACCTTCTCCATGGTGGTGGAAGGCAGAGACTGCCACCAAAAACTGATGGTTGGCAAACTATAGTAGTTGATCATTCCATTAATAATCTTTTTCCATTTGATACCTGGATTGTGATGATTTCTAATGGTTCATCCCAAGGCTGACACACCCACAATACTGCAGACAGCAGTGAGCAACCATTGCATATTGTGATGGTGTCAACATTGCTAATATTCAATGGCCCTCTTATGATGACAGTCATAGTGGGAGGCTGTGGTTATGGGATTCATAATGAATTGCTTTATCGTAGACCCTTCCAAGACAATGTAAGTAATATTAGACTCTGAACTGTCTCCCTCTATGTAAGAAAACATCATCTGGGTGGTTCTACATCAACTGAGAAGCACATTAGCCAATTAAGGAGATAAAGAAAAGCCACTTTCTCCTCCCGATAAAGAATCATCACGGCCAAGTAAAAGTGCTGGGCTTCACAGACAACAGGAGCACTATATAGAACAAGAAAGAAAATTTAGCGGATTTATAATCCCCCCCCCCCCCCCCCCCAACCTCTTTCTTTTTTTTTTAGTACCTTCAAAGAAATAATTCCGAAACAAAAACAAAAAAGTGTCCTAGATAAACATAATAGAGGTAGGGACAACCATTTTTGAGGAGCTCGGTGGTGCAGCCATTCTGAAAGATTTCTGAATTGAAATTGAAAATATAAATATGTCAAATAACTGTCTGTATGAGTTATACAAAAAAAAAATCTATCCCAGTTACACAGCACTTTATAATGAATAAGAATGAAATTTGAAATGGAAACCGTCAATTTCACTAAGACTGCTAGTTAGTATCCAAATACAGCAACTATAGAAAATTAACAGAAGCTGTACAAGCTACATAAAACAAGTATAAAAGTTAATCAATCCTAATTAAGTGCTTGTTCACACAAAATGTGCACTGAAGCACAAAAATGGCAGATGGCCATGTTAGTAGAATATGCTTTCTGTAGTATAAATATTTTTTTAAGATGCCAACATAAATTATTCTCAAGCGCTAGTTGGCGTTAATATGTTTTACGGGTAGATAAGTTCTGCTGGCCAGGTTGAAAAATGTTTACAGCTTTTCTGGATTCATGTTCCCTAACTGGCTAATCTCAGTGACTGATTTTTTTGTTTCTCTTAGAATAATCTAAATTATGACAGTAAATGTCACAATAAAATCTCAAGCAAGACAAAGGGAACCGCATAATACATACAGTACTATGAGAAGACAACTGTGATAAACTACTGTACAGCAGTATATCAGAAACGGTCATAAAACTTAATGTTCTTTGAGTAGAGCAGATATCTGTCACAATTGGTGATGGACACTTGCAGGACATACAGTAGTGTAATACACACCTTGTTAGATAGTTTTGGCGTCTGGTAGATCATATCTGTCACTAATTGTGGTCTTAGTCGCCCTTACAGGGTTAAACATTAATTCACTGACATATGCAAACCTTCCTGCAGACTAAAGAGCCCTACACATTGGCTGAGGTGCTGCCGAGCTGCATGTAAATATGGACGAGATTGTCCATATTGGCTTGCATGTTTAAACGATCCAGTACCAGCGAAGAACGAGCGCGGGGCCACACATCGTTCATCATTGGTGACTACACACTGAACGATATGAACGAGTTCTCGTTCATTAATGAACGAGAACGTTCATATCGCTCAGTTATATCTTCAAATGTGTAGGGCCTATTATTCATGATTATCTTTCACCTAGTCAGCCAGACCAATGAGAACAGCACTCCCTTTATTAACCAGCCTCAGGGATCAGCTTATTGCCTGAACAACTGTGTTCCTTCCAAGGATCGATCTAGGCTCCAGTGTATCCTGTGATTATTCTCCAGTGACTACTCAGCTTGTCCATGTCCTGCTGCCGTTACCTGCATTACCACCTGCTGCGGTTGTTATTTCATCTATCAGCGCAATGGCTCTCATGCTGTCAGAATTCAGTGAACTTCACACAACCGCTGAGTTACCATACACAAGCGCTGCGGCTTCCATGCTGCATACAGACTTGCTCCCAGTCATCTCACCGTAAGCACGGCCTGTGTTTATGCAGTCCACTCCATCTGCTTCTGTACTCACCGCATACCATCTGCATGGATTCCGTTCTACATCCGGGCTGACTACTTCCTTGGACTGTGCTCTCAAGCATTGCTCTGTGGTTTACTCAGGTTTAACGGCATATCTCTTTGATACTTATTGGTTTCCCAGTACTGTGTGTATTGTCTTGGACTAACAGAATAGGGTACTGCTTCCAGGGCTGGAGTTTAGGGTTGGGTTGTGGTCTATGCACTCAGATGCACAGTACTGTTTTACGTGGCCTGCTACTATATTCCGTGTTCCTCATTTGGATTCTAGGGCCAGGTCTTGCATCAGAACAGTAACAGGGATATAGCATCCTCAAGTTCTTCCCTGGTTTCATAAGACTCCGATTCCTGATTTGGATTCTGGTTCCGTTTTGCCAATACAATGCTGTTTTGAGTTCTGGGACCATTGTTGCTGGAGTGTATCTCTGACCTGATTGATTTTTATTGATCACTAGGTCAGAGGCCACCCGGTGACATTAGTGTGCTTAATCTCCTGTAAAACCTATGAGTGCAAATAACATTAAGTCTCCCCATTTCCTGTACGTCTCAGCTAATACCCAGGGCCCCAAGCTGGATCAAAAGAATTCCAGAACCGTGAGACTATCATTGCATATGGAGACTCCTCCTAGATTTTACTTCACTGAGTAAACACTCAGAACATATGAAACTGTAGCATATAATTTTATATCAGGACAGGCCTCTCCTTGGAGGTGCGGAATTTCGGCTGTGCAATCAATGGTTTTGTCATTCTGTACTATATTTTTAAATTTAATATATTGCTGACTTTATAGTTTATACAGCTGGAATGTCAAACCGTAATTAATTCTGCTCTTTAGTGTGGTTAGGGTATAAAAAGGAAAAAGTCCAGAAAAAAAAAATATTGAAAGGATTTCTGTACAGAACAAAAAAAAATAAAAACAAAAGATTTTCACTTGGGACACACAGACCATCATGAGAAATTCATCAACAGGAAGCAAATACTCTCCAGAATGTTACTGAAATCTGTGTCCACTTACATCTATCCTCCCTGCACGTTACACAGCCCTTCTAGTCACGCCACTCTGCAGCGCCGAGCGTGTTTGCGTGCAACTTTTTCCATTAAAATGCATTATTCACTAGATGATGTGAGCAGGATGCACACGCAGCTTATGCTGATTAATTCTGTGTACAACCATAGCTGTATCTACATATGAAATGCTACATTACAGTGTTTTCCTAGAAACCACTATAACATACCACTTCATATGCATTTTTTTGGCAAAAGACACCCAACACTAACAGAGTTGTACGGGTCCTGTCAGCTCACCCATGCAAGGCATCTCACACTACGTGGCGTATTGAGGTAAGATGTATGAGGACACATCTGGAAGTACAGTAAGAATCTACACCACAGTTGTGGCATCTTAAGGAAAGGCAAGACCAGATCATTTTGGTAAAGGAAAGAATGTACTTTGTCAATTTTTTTTTTTCTTAATAAAGTCTTGAAGTAATAGATCAGTGTAACCAGCCTCAATAAAATCCCAATTCTGATGCTTGTCAGACACAGTAGCCAATATATAAAAGTGCTCCCAGAAGCAGTGTACTGCTGACGAGGTGCCGCAAAGCACGCCATGCTCTGATTAGTTGCTCTTATGGACAGTAACAAAAGGAGCTGTACAACGGAATAAGTTAAATATTAAAAATCCTGTACGTTTCCAAAAGCAAAACTTTTATACATGGAGCTGTCCTTGGAAATGCTGTAACTTGGTCATACGTACATAACATTATGAATACTCTCATTCAGTACATGGGCAGGTGGGAGATGTAGCTCACTGCAATCTATGACAAGGACGGTGACACCTCTGCAGTCTAATAAATAACATTTTAGGAAAACCCTTGGATTTGAATAAATAACTTTTGAACACTGAGTGGGTTTAAACTAAACTAAATTATGTTGGATATTACCTAACAGAACAAATCATTCACTTTTACCATGGCTGAATCTTTTACTACAAATGTCTGTAATCAAAGGTTCCATAGAAAATTCCCCCTGGAGAGTATTTTACATGCCCCCTAGAAATAATTAACACATCCAAATTCCTGTCAACGCAAACATAAACTACAGTACATGAAACAGTTAAATATATGTTGATGAGGTTCATTGATTAAATGCTCAACCCTGCTGAAGTCCAGAGACAGATTGGACTAAATTGAATCTACTAAAGAGAAAAAACATGGGGTGCACACAGGATGATTACGTGTAAAAAAAATAAAAATAAGAATTTACTTACCGGTAATTCTATTTCTCGTAGTCCATAGTGGATGCTGGGGACTCCGTAAGGACCATGGGGAATAGCGGGCTCCGCAGGAGACTGGGCACTCTAAAGAAAGATTTAGTACTATCTAGTGTGCACTGGCTCCTCCCTCTATGCCCCTCCTCCAGACCTCAGTTAAGGAAACTGTGCCCGGAAGAGCTGACATTACAGGGAAAGGATTTGGAATCCAGGGTAAGACTCATACCAGCCACACCAATCACACCGTATAACTTGTGATAAACTTACCCAGTTAACAGTATGAACAAACAACAGAGCATCAACCAATGGATGCCAACATAACATAACCCTTTATTAAGCAATAACTATATACACGTATTGCAGAAAGTCCGCACTTGGGACGGGCGCCCAGCATCCACTACGGACTACGAGAAATAGAATTACCGGTGAGTAAATTCTTATTTTCTCTAACGTCCTAGTGGATGCTGGGGACTCCGTAAGGACCATGGGAATTATACCAAAGCTCCCAAACGGGCGGGAGAGTGCGGATGACTCTGCAGCACCGAATGGACAAACACCAGGTCCTCCTCAGCCAGGGTATCAAACTTGTAGAACTTTGCAAATGTGTTTGAACCCGACCAAGTAGCAGCTCGGCAAAGCTGTAATGCCGAGACCCCTCGGGCAGCCGCCCAAGAAGAGCCCACCTTCCTTGTGGAATGGACTTTTACTGATTTTGGATGCGGCAATCCAGCCGCAGAATGAGCCTGCTGAATCGTGTTACAGATCCAGCGAGCAATGGTTTGCTTTGAAGCAGGAGCACCCAGCTTGTTGGATGCATACAGGATAAACAGCGAGTCAGTCTTCCTGACTCCAGCCGTCCTGGCAACATAGATCTTCAAAGCCCTGACTACATCAAGCAACTTGGAATCCTCCAAGTCACGAGTAGCCGCAGGCACCACAATGGGTTGGTTCAGATGAAAAGATGACACCACCTTTGGCAGAAACTGCGGACGAGTCCGCAATTCTGCCCTGTCCATATGGAAAACCAGATAGGGGCTTTTACATGACAAAGCCGCCAATTCTGACACACGCCTAGCTGAGGCTAGGGCCAACAGCATGACCACTTTCCACGTGAGATACTTTAGCTCCACCGTCTTATGTGGCTCAAACCAGTGGGATTTCAGGAAAGCCAATACCACGTTAAGATCCCAAGGTGCCACTGGTGGCACAAAAGGAGGCTAAATATGCAGCACTCCCTTAACAAACGTCTGAACCTCAGGCAGTGAAGCCAGTTCCTTTTGAAAGAAAATGGATAGGGCCGAAATCGGGACCTTTATGGACCCTAATTTTAGGCCCATAGTCACACCTGACTGTAGGAAGTGCAGGAATCGATCCAGTTGGAATTCCTCTGTAGGGGCCTTCCTGGCCTCACACCAAGCAACATATTTTCGCCATATATGGTGATAATGTTTTGCTGTCACGTCCTTCCTAGCCTTTATCAGCGTAGGAATAACTGCTTCCGGAATGCCCTTTTCTGCTAGGATCCGGTGTTCAACCGCCATGCCGTCAAACGCAGCTGCGGTAAGTCTTGGAACAGACAGGGCCCCTGTTGTAACAGGTCCTGTCGGAGAGGCAGAGGCCACGGGTCCTCTGTGAGCATTTCTTGCAAATCCGGGTACCAAGTCCTTCTTGGCCAATCCGGAACAATGAGTATTGTTCTCACTCCCCTTTTTCTTACAATTCTCAGCACCTTTGGTATGAGAGGAAGAGGAGGAAATACATAGACCGACTGGAACACCCACGGTCTTACTAGTGCGTCCACAGCTATTGCCTGAGGGTCCCTTGACCTGGCGCAATATCTTTTTAGCTTTTTGTTGAGACGGGACGCCATCATGTCCACCTGTGGCAGTTCCCATCGATTTGCAATCTGCGTGAAGACTTCTTGATGAAGTCCCCACTCTCCCGGGTGGAGGTAGTGTCTGCTGAGGAAGTCTGCTTCCCAGTTGTCCACTCCCGGAATTAACACTGCTGACAGTGCTAGTACGTGATTCTCCGCCCACCGAAGAATCCTGGTGGATTCTGCCATTGCCACCCTGCTTCTTGTGCCGCCCTGGCGGTTCACATGGGCCACTGCCGTAATGTTGTCTGACTGAATCAGCACTGGTTGGTTTCGAAGCAGAGGCTCCACTTGACTCAGAGCGTTGTATATGGCCCTTAGTTCTAGGATATTGATGTGCAGACAAATCTCCTGACTTGACCACTACCCTTGGAAGTTTCTTCCTTGAGTGACTGCCCCCCACCCTCGGAGGCTTGCATCCGTGGTCACCAGGACCCAGTCCTGTATGCCGAATTTGCGGCCCTCGAGGAGGTGAGCACCTTGTAGCCACAACAGAAGAGACACCCTGGCCCTGGGGGACAGGGTGATCATCCGATGCATCTGAAGATGCGATCCGGACCACTTGTCCAGCAGATCCCACTGAAAGATCCTCGCATGGAACCTGCCGAAGGGAATGGCTTCGTATGATGCCACCATCTTTCCCAGGACTCGCGTGCAGCGATGCACCGACACCTGTTTTGGCTTTAGGAGGTCTCTGACCAGAGTCACGAGCTCCTGAGCCTTCTCCTCCGGGAGAAACACCTTCTTCTGGTCCGTGTCCAGAATCATGCCCAGGAAGGGCAGACGCGTCGCAGGAATCAGCTGCGACTTTGGAATGTTCAGTATCCAGCCGTGCTGACGCAACACTTCCTGAGAGTGTGCTACGCTGATCAGCAACTGCTCCCTGGACCTCGCCTTTATGAGGAGATCGTCCAAGTATGGGATAATTGTAACCCCTTGCTTCCGAAGGAGCACCATCATTTCCGCCATCACCTTGGTAAACACTCTCGGTGCCGTGGACAGGCCAAACGGCAACGTCTGGAATTGGTAATGACAGTCCCGTACCACAAACCTGAGGTACTCCTGATGAGGCGGATAAATGGGGACATGCAAGTAAGCATCCTTGATGTCCAGAGACACCATAAAATCCCCTTCCTCCAGGCTTGCAATGACCGCTCTGAGCGATTCCATTTTGAACTTGAATTTCTTCAGATAAACGTTCAGGGATTTTAGATTTAAAATGGGTCTGACCGAACCGTCCGGTTTCGGTACCACAAACATAGTGGAATAGTAGCCCCTTCCCCGTTGAAGGGGGGGGACCTCTACCACCACTTTCTGGAGAAAAAGTTTGTGAATTGCCTCCAACACTATCTCCCTTTCCATGGGGAAAGTTGGTAAGGCCGATTTTAGGTAACGGTGAGGGGGCATCACCTCGAATTCCAGCTTGTAACCCTGAGACACAATTTGTATAGCCCAAGGATCCACCTGTGAGCGAACCCACTGGTGGCTGAAATGTCGGAGACGCGCCCCCACAGCTCCTGGCTCCGCCTCTGGAGCCCCAGAGTCATGCGGTGGATTTAGTGGAAGCCGGGGAAGACTTTTGTTCCTGGGAACTAGCTGCATGGTGCAGCTTTTTTCCTCTACCCCTGCCTCTAGCAAGAAAGGACGCACCTCTGACCTTCTTGCTCCTCTGAGAACGAAAGGACTGCATTTGGTAATACGGTGCTTTCTTAGGTTGTGAAGGGACATAAGGCAAGAAATTTGACTTCCCAGCCGTAGCTGTGGAAACTAGGGCCGAGAGACCGTCCCCAAACAATTCCTCACCCTTAAACGGTAAAACCTCCATGTGTTTTTTAGAGTCGGTATCCCCTGTCCATTGCCGAGTCCATAAGACCCTTCTGGCAGAAATGGACATTGCGTTAACTCTAGAGCCCAGCAGGCAAATGTCCCTCTGGGCATCCCGCATATATAGGACCGCGTCCTTGATATGTGCCAGGGTCAGTAGAACAGTGTCCCTGTCCAGGGTATCTAACTCCTCAGACAGAGAATCCGTCCATGCAGCTACCGCACTACACATCCAGGCCGAAGCAATTGCTGAACTCAGCAGTGTGCCAGAATGTGTATAAACAGACTTCAGGATAGCTTCCTGCTTTCTATCAGCAGGATCCTTTAGGGCGGCCGTATCTGGAGACGGCAGGGCCACCTTCTTAGACAAGCGTGTCAACGCCTTGTCTACCCTAGGGGAGGATTCCCAGCGTAACCTGTCCATTGGCGGGAAAGGATACGCCATAAGTTATCTCTTGGAAACTATCACCTTCCTGTCAGGGGAATCCCACGCTTTTTCACATAATTCATTTAATTCATGTGAAGGGGGAAAGGTCACTTCATGCTTTTTCTCCCCATACATATAAATCCTCTTGTCAGGGACAGGATTTTCCTCAGAAATGTGTAATACATCCTTCATAGCTACAATCATGTAGCGGATGGCTTTAGTCATTTTAGGCTGCAACTTTGCCTCATCATCATCGACACTGGAGTCAGATTCCGTGTCGACATCTGTGTCAACTATCTGGGATAGTGTGTGCTTTTGAGACCCTGATGGCCTCTGCGCTGAAGGATCAGGCATGGGTTGAGACCCTGACTGTCCCCCGGTTACAGTTTTATCCAATATGTTATGCAAGGAGTTTACATTATCATTTAACACCTTCCACATATCCATCTAATCAGGTGTCGGCACCGGCGGCGGCGACACCACACTCAGCTGCACTTGTTCTGCCTCCACGTATCCTTCCTCATCAAACATGTCGACACAGGCGTACCGACACACAGCACACACACAGGGAATGCTCTGACTGAGGACAGGACCCCACAAAGGCTTTTGGGGAGACAGAGAGAGAGTATGCCAGCACACACCCCAGCGCTATATAACCCAGGGATTACACTGTAACTTAGTGTTTACCCTGTAGCTGCTGTTAATATTTATATACTGCGCCTAAATTTATGTGCCCCCCCTCTCTTTTTTACCCTTTAATGCACCTGTATACTGCAGGGGAGAGCCTGGGGAGCGTCCTTCCAGCGGAGCTGTGAAGAGAAAATGGCGCTGGTGTGCTGAGGAAGAAGGCGCCGCCCCCTCAACGGCGGGCTTCTGTCCCGCTTTAATGTGTAAAAAATGGCGGGGGCTCGGGCATATATACAGTCCCAGACTGTATATATGTCTCTTTTTGCCAAAAAGGTACTTAATTGCTGCCCAGGGCGCCCCGCCCCCCCCCTGCGCCCTGCACCCTACAGTGACCGGAGTGTGCGGTGTGCTGTGGGAGTAATGGCGCACAGCTGCAGTGCTGTGCGCTACCTTAAGTGAAGACAGGAGTCTTCAGCCGCCGATTTCGATGTCTTCATGCTTCTGCTGCTTCTGTTCTTCTGGCTCTGCGAGGGGGGCGGCGGCGCGGCTTTGGGAACGGACGATCAAGGTTAGGTATCTGTGTTCGATCCCTCTGGAGCTAATGGTGTCCAGTAGCCTAAGAAGCGCTACCTAGCTGCCGTGAGTAGGTTTGCTTCTCTCCCCTCAGTCCCTCGTAGCAGAGAGTCTGTTGCCAGCAGAAGCTCTCTGAAAACAAAAAACCTAACAAAATACTTTCTTTTCTAGCAAGCTCAGGAGAGCCCACTAGGAGCACCCAGCTCGGCCGGGCACAGATTCTAACTGAGGTCTGGAGGAGGGGCATAGAGGGAGGAGCCAGTGCACACCAGATAGTACTAAATCTTTCTTTAGAGTGCCCAGTCTCCTGCGGAGCCCGCTATTCCCCATGGTCCTTACGGAGTCCCCAGCATCCACTAGGACGTTAGAGAAAGAGATGGTTTAATCCATACTGTACATCACGTTTTTAACAAAATCGCTTATAACATATCTGCAACTTCTCATGTATTTTCATATGAACCCAGAGAGACCCGTTACCACAGTTTCACACCAAAGACACAATAATCAATCACAATAAAATCTCAATGGTGTAGTACCCTTGTAAATTGGATTTATTTTAGCACAAATTAAAACTGCTCACATTTCATATTAAAAAAAGGAAAAAAAAGAATTTATCTAAAATAATCTTGCCACGCGCACTGAATCCGCAATTAACAGGCATCCGCTGCAGTGGTTTACTGCTAGCATCCAGCTTACCCTGTGATAGACAGCTGAACAATGTGGGAAGCTATCCTACGCGTTTCGTCCAATCGTTTTCGTGAGTGGTCTGACACCCCTGAATTAAGTCATCTCTTCTTTTTGTTACAAATTAAACATCTTTTAATACATTATGGGCGTCCCACTGTTTTTTTCACCTAGAAGATATATTCACACAGAAGCATGGTAACAGGAATAGAAATAGGTGAATCTCTCTACTTACTCTCACACTTCATTCCCTGATGTATTAACCCATACAGTAGTGATCCACAGTGGTCACAGAATGTGGGACTCCCATAATTGTGGATCTTAAACTTGTGCTTACTCCGAGGGTCCTGCAAACAAAAACAAAAAACAGAAAATCATGGGAGTGAGACAACATTGCAATATATAACATACATGTTACTTACAAGTCAGATATATATTATGGACAATTCATTATTGACATAACCATATCCCAAGGCAACTATAGTAGTAGAGGCGGAGCTTACTGGACAGTACTGTCTATATTCTCTGCCAATCACAAGGGTCATAGGGAAATGTGCTAAGCTCCTCCAAGCAGTGCTCAGCACAATTTCCTTTGATTCCTCCATCTCAGTAGCATGGGACCTAAGGTAAGGATGGCCATCAATGGTTTCACCCATCAATGGACATCCCTGCTTGTGCTGCACAGCAGGTGGCAGGCTAAAAACATTGCTCTGCGTCTACCATCGATGGTAGATAACCACTGGATATTTGCCGTCTGTTGCAAACCATTGATGATTGATAACTATAGATGGTTGATGGCCATTAGTAGATTAAGGCCGAGAGTTGCCTAGCAGCTGCACTATGCAGCAGAAGAGCTAAATTCATGTAGCACAGTGTATACACAGTGGCCAGGTCACTGAGAACTTTCTTCTGTAACATAACTGTCACTGGTTATTAATGTTTCTAGATTAAGCTCAGTACAGTATATCACCACAACTATTCCTGGAGGGTACACATTTTATAATGAGCAAGTGACACATTACAGTGATGAGAAAAAGAGACATGGTTTATCTAGTATGCAGTGTCTTAACACTGCTATATCTTAAAAACAAAACCCCAGTATCTTTGCCACCCAAATGTACAGATCATATATTCTTACACTAAATAGTGGATAGTGAAAACATAATAATAATAATAATAATAATAATAATAATAAAAGATTGCGCAGCAGTGGCAGAATGAAAGCATACATCACTAGGCAACACTAAAACATATTTTTGGTTTGACACATGCAGTGACCTGTACTTAAGTGGAGCAATGACAACAGGAGAGTTATCCCTTGAAAGTTCATCAATAGGTCATTAATTTAATTAAAAGTAATATTGGTGAGACCTTTATATAGAGATCAGTGTGTATCAGATGTATTATATCAGTGTGACCTCTTTATAGAGAAGAGTATGTATAGTGATCAGTGTACAGTATATCGGTACAGTATGTGATATCATTGTGAACCTTGTATAATTATCATTGTGTACCTGGTGTGTAGAATCAATGTATACTGTATCTAGTGTGTGATATCAGTATCACCTGTATAGATCAGGCATGTGATATTGATGTGACCTGTGTATATCAGTTGTAAGATATCGGTGTGATCCTTGTATAGTTATCAGTGTGCATTTCGTGCATTATATCAGTAGGACCTGTGTATAATGATCAATGTGTTTAAGGTGTGTGATATCAGTGTGACCTGTATATAACAGACATGACAGACATGTGATGTCAGTGTGACCCATGTACAGTAATGGGTTTAGGGTACGTAAATAAAGTGCTATCAGTAGATCGGAGGAGGGGGGCCCCAAACCAATATTTCGCCTAGGGCCCCATGCAGTCTTAAACCAGCTCTGATTGTTGATCACATTAAGACAGATAATAATATTTGTCATTGTGGAGTACCTGGGTGTGTTGGGTTCAAAAAGGTGAGCCCCTTAGTGCCAAGCTGATTTCTTAGGAATACTGGTTAAGCCAACAAATAGGCTAACTCCATTAAGTATGTGAGGGTGCACTTTAAGCTTGTAGGATGAACACTATCCCCAATAATGTGCATGCACATACTGTATAAGTGTTCTTAAGTTTCACTGGGAAAACAGATATATTATTAATGAAGATACAAGTTTCAAGTATAATCTGAGGTCACTATAGGGGATGCAGTTGATATGCCTGCGGTCAGGATACCGATGCCGGAATCCCGACCACTGCTGGCTAACAGGGGCTATTCCCACAACACCCATAGAGTGAGGATAGAACCTGTGGAAAGCGCAGCGAGCCACCAAGCCCACTGAGCGGCAAGCCCGCAGGGGGCTCCATTGTGCTCCCCCCGCCGGCATTCTGGCGGCCGGGATCCCGAGGTCGGTATGCTAACCTCCAGGATCCCGACCACCGGCATATCAGCACCAACCCCACTGTAGCTACCTAGTCTTTTGGTTTGGACTGTGTTCCTGGGACTGTAGCTGCACAAGACCAAATGTGGAATAGGCAAATAAGGCAACTGCCTAAGGTCACAGCGAGTTTTGGTTTTACAGAACTATATGAAGATCATCATTTAGCTTCTGGTATTGCACAGCAGAAGAACCTTTATAATAATATGAGCTTTATAACAGCTAGATGTCCACTATAAGGTGACCACCAGCATGATCAGAATAAACCTGCCAGACCCAGCATATCTACAGTCAAAGAATTAACCCCGAGTTGTCCTGACATTCAGGCACGAATATCCTGATTAAATGACACCCGGCTTGGGCAAACAAATCCATGTGGAACGAGCTTTGATTCTGCTCTGCTAGAAAATTCATTAGTTAATCAGCTTTCACTTTGTCTATCAAAGGCCTTTCAAAAAAGCCATTAACGAGCTGTGTTATTAGAAATTCCTCATCAAGATTTTCTGTGACACTTGATGGAAATGAATTGCCTATAAATGTAGTACAAATTTAGAAATTTTAATGCGACCAATGGAAAAGCTGGGGTATTGTGTCCCGAACATAAACAGCCAGCTGCACCCTGAAAACACTGCACATTAACCGTTTTCACCCAGAGTAACAATTCATAGACATGTCACAATTATACATATTTCTGCCACAATGCCCGAATAATCAGCAACATCAGACCTCTCTTTATAAAGAAAGAACATCAGAATGTATGCTGGAGCATAAAGAAGAAAAATCATTAACATTATGTACACTGCTAAATGCTGTAACCCACACTTGTATGTTCCATAGAAATTATCTGTGTGGCTATGGCCCTACACATGTTCAGGGATCACATACACTATATTTACCACTTATGACTGTGCAGCTTAATTTCGCTATGCCTTATAAAGGGACTATTGCTGGTGATGAGAATGTCAGCGGTAAGAATCGCTTGGCATGCGTTGATAACTTCCATTTACTGTAATGGGAGCACATCGTAAATGCAATGACATGCTACTAAAACTATACAGATAAACCATTATTTTTATATAATGACAGCAATGTTGGCAATCTCAAGTTGTAAAGCATACTCATTTGCAGTTATTACAGTATAAGTAATATTACTAACTATTCAGCAACAGCATATTAAATCTGAATCAGTTAGTGGATAACTAATTTAGATCACAGCTGCATATCTTTAGGTCTCTGTTACAGAGTGTCACTGCACCTGCCATACCCATAAAAAAGATAGTTTGAAAAACAACATTGTGAATGGGATGTTATTGGTCCGAAGTGAGGTTTCTTTTTTTTTTTTTTTGGGGGGGGAACAACATCTGTAACTTACAACAACATATCAGATCTTTCATCAGTCTAGTACAAGTTACATGAATGAGAGGGAACATATGAATGGCTGTCGTGAGTTCTTTATGAAATTAGCCATAGAAACCATTTTTTTTTTCAGAAAAGAAAATGGTCTACAGGGTTAAGAGAAAATGTCATCTAAAATAATCTTTATTCATCAATATTACAAAAACTATAAGCAACTGCACAGGTGTCCTTCCCCATGTGCTACTGACTAACCAGAAGCATGACTCCTAGGATGGTATCGGAATCCCAGCACTTGGGATGCCAGCAGTCAGAATACCGACCACGACATCCCTACGCTCAGGATCCCGACACCTATTTGGCAAGTAAACTACCCCTTAACCCCCCTTTCCTACAGCCTGACCCCCCCCCCACACACACACACACACACACACACACACACACCCACAGGCAACCTAACCCTAATCCCCCTCCCTTTAGCCTAAACCTTAAAGCTTAACTCTGACCCACCCCTGGGGTGCCTAACTCAAACCCCCCCACCCGCAGCCTAACCCTCCCACCAGCAGAGAAAGGGTGATACATTAACACCGTAACAGCCACCCTGTTAGTAAAATGCAAAACCATTAATTGCATTTAATTCTTATCATGTGAATGCCACCAATGGATAAAGAGCACACTAGCAAGATGGGTAGTTGTACACGGGCTCATAGAGTTAATTTATTTCACAAACATATAATAACAGATTATGTTCTGTTGAGAGCAAAGGATAAACTATAACATAATTCATCTTCCAAATGTTATTGCTATTGTATTTAGTTTATAATAATACTAACATTTCTCAGACATGAGGCCTTTGTGTATAATTGCTGTGGTTGTCTTGTTAGGTTTCAGAGCAGGGTGCACACAACAGGCTACAAGCCGGCAAGATCAGATTCCTGCTTTAGGGTAGAGGGAAGCTTTAGTGCAGGTTTACTATATCTCTGCAGTTGGTAATATGTCATGAAGCAATTCTACTGCGAGGTCCATTACTGGGGAAACACATGTTAAATGTTTTTTTTTATTTTTTTATTTCTTATTATTAGTATTATTATTATTATTATTATTCCTACTACTGGGAAAATGTATGAAAAGCAGTACACAGAGAAAAAAAAAATATATATAAAAAATAATATATAAATAAATACACTGCTCAAAATAATATAGGGAACATTAAATAATACATCTTAGATCTGAATGAATGAAATATTCTTATTAGGGGCGTGGCCTAGCTGCTGTGAAGAGTAGATGTGCTTCCCCTCAGCTCCTGCAAATTCTACTTATAAAAGCACTTCAAAACCCTCCTGGCCGGTTCCTGCTGGCCCCAGGCGCCCCTCGGAGGCCACATATACCTTGTTGCGGTTGTTTGGGGGGTCCCGCGGAATCGGGGAGCACTTTTAAGTGCTCCCGCGGATTACGGCCTTCCCCCCGGAGTGAAGCCGGGGCCTGGAGTTGAGAGGCGGCCCGGACTGGCCGCTGGAAGGAAGAGCCTTGCCACGGACTGATCCTCCTACACCCATCGTGCCCCCACCCCGGTGGACGGAGAGTCGATCCCCGCCTAGCAGGTGAGACCGCTCCGTGATCGGGGCTCCCTCGCTAGCCGCCGCGCTCACTGTTCCCCGGAGCTGCGGAAGCCGCCGAGCCGCTAGACGCGCCCTCCCTCCCCTACCTCTCCCGTCCTTCTGGTGACCTGGGACGTGAGGAGCCGTGCGACCGGGTGAGCGCGCTGAAGCCCGCCATCCTCCTGCTCCCCTGTGCTGCGGTGACGGGAGGCCTGCTGTTTGCAGCCGGACGGGTAGGCTGGGGCCGCCGGAGATTGGTGGGGCATAGTGGAGCCCGGTGACCACTTTGGGGGGAGGCCCTCTGTTGATACTGGGTCTCAGGGGCGCACGAAGGAGGCTGTACAGCAGTACAACAAGGAGACACAACAGCACCGAGGGCTAACTGAGCGGTTGTTGCTTTAACCCCTCGGTGGCAACCCCTCACCAAACTATAACACGGCCCAGCCTCTGCTTCCCACCTGTGCCGGGACAACACTACTGGTCCCTACCTCAGCGCACACCGACACCATAACCCGGGTTGACTGCTCCCAGGAGACTGCGGAACCACCAGTGGCCCCTGACACCACACGCCGGGCGCTGGATGCTTCGCCCTGACCCCGGTGACACCGGCTCTTGTTCCCGGCGGGACCCCACTGGCACCTGACCAGCATTGGAAAACCCTTTGCCTGGCCTACCTCAACGTTCAGGACTTACACCCCCCAGTCCGCATCGGCGGAGGGGTCCATGACCGGGGGTCTCCCTACTACCTTGGAAGTGGAATCCTCATTGCCGACAATCCCACTACGCCAGCCCTTGGCGCTATGATCGGCTAAAAGTGAGGAGCGCGGTCCCCCCTGGGTGCCTACCCCCCATCCCCCCGGTTCCCCCCCCCCTTTTTTTTTTTTTTTTTTTTGTTCCTCTCTCGTCTGACTCCCTACCTCCTCTGACGGATCATATTTCATAGTATAATACCCTACACTGGTACGATCCACATGCAGAAATCTTCGTCCAAGACTCCTAAGCAAGGGGGTGCCGATATCTCTCAACACTTTACCAGGGGCACCAAGAACACCCAACCTAGGGGTCTCCCCTCCCCTCTTCACGATTCTATGGATAATTCCGCCACCCCGCCTTCCGCTCCGTCCACTAAAGACGATATCCTAGCTCTCCGCTCCCTTATTTCGGACTTTAAAGACTCCTTGGAGTCCAAATTGGACAAGGCGGTGGCCTCCATCAAAACGGACATCTCTTCGCTTGCTTCCAGAGCCTCGAAAATGGAATCCCGTCAGGACCATTTCCAGAAAGCTTTAAATGATACGGGGCGCGATTTGGACCACATTGTCTCAGAACTATCAGAGCTTCGCACTAAAAACGAAGATCTCGAGAACCGCGAACGCAGATCCAATCTACGCATTCGCAACGTCCCGGAATCCGTCAGTATGGATAATCTCGAACCTTATCTCCACGACCTCTTCTCCTTCCTGATCCCGGACCTGGGGGCTGTACAGATTCCTCTAGAGAGGGCTCACCGTGCCCTCCGTCCTAAGCCGAGGGATGGCGAACCTCCTCGCGATGTGGTCCTCCGCTTCCTCAAGTTCAAGGATAAGGAAAGGGTCTTCAACTCTACCCGTGGAAAACCTTATGTACTCTACAATTCTTCTAAACTACAGTTCTTCCAAGATCTGGCCCCCTGACCTTAGCCAAACGGAGAGAACTCCGCGATCTCACGAAGGCACTACGGGACCGGAACATTCGATACCGATGGGGCTTCCCCTTCAAGCTAATCGTTGACCTCCACGGAAAGACGGTCATCATCAGAGATCCCCGTGAGGGCAGGGATCTGCTCTCGCACATAGAGGAGGCTGGCCCCCCCGCTGGAGCAGACCACTCACCTTAAAATCGGATGGCGTGTTAGGTTGGATGTTTCACAACGAACCCTTGTTTCCTGCCCATCGATAACTACTTCTGCCCGTGAATAATCTACACTACTTTGCATGCTTCCCCCCTCAGTCATCTGTATAACTTTTTATGGACTGTTTGTTGTCGGGGGGTCACACCCCTTGTTATACTGTTCTACCATTATACTGTTATACGACGATACGTCTGCAAGGAATTCAATGTTATGTTCATGTAATGCATGTGTTCACTTCTCCCCCCATATACCCCTCTCCCCCCCCCCCCATTTACTATAATTAATTCCCTTCTTTTTTTTTTTTTTTTTTTTCTCTTCTCCTCCTTCCTTGTCTCCCCCCCCCCCCCCCCTCACCCATACCCCATGATGCCTTTTGTTCTTTTTTTGGAATTATCTCGAGGTCACTCTCCGTAGCAGTCCAAACTCACTAGACTCCATATGTTTACAGTAATCTGGGTGGCCAATCTCTGGTTTTTGGCAATCACCCCTAACCCTCTATGCTACTGCCATTCGAGGTTAAATTCTATCGTTCCCCCACACCCCATTTTGCCTCCCATTGTTAGTTTGTTCTCAACTCAGGGGCTTCATGTCTCTCTTAGATGATCACGGTTATAATGACAGCACCATGCATTATTAGGTCTCTCTTCTCCTGCAGTCCCAACGTTTTCAAGTTTTATCTGTTATGGTTTGTGGGGCGGTCCACGGGCACAGGGGGTCTCACATGTTTAACCAGCTTCACCGCCGGCTCCCTCTTGGACTTCACAAGCTGCACTGTGGACCCCCTGTGCCGGTCGATCCCGCAGGTTTTGACAAATGTATATCTATGTATGCCGTAAAACTTCTGGTATCCCCAGATAATAAGTACCCAATGTATTTTCAGATGCTGATTGTTTCTCTCCTCCAATACACCCTCCGTTCTATTTTTATTTATTTTTTTTTCTTTCCTCTCTCCCCCCCCCCCCCCTCGTCTCTCTCCCTCTACTCCCCCTCACCCAGGGGACACCGCCCCACCTCGTGTCTCCTACAATTTAGTGCACATTTTGTTTGAAGCTTTACCCCCCCTCTTCTAGGGTTGTGCGTGTACTCTCTGTTCTCCTCTATCCATGTGACATTTTTCTACACATTCAGATCTCCAACACCCCCCATTTTTATTTACTTTTTCTTACTCCCTCTTGGCGACACGGAACTTTGGTTCCCTCGCCTCTCCGGACCACTAAGTCCTAACTACAGGAGTACCAATCTCCTCTGTGTTGAGTATCCTGCTCCTTCTCTTTTACCTACCCGTCTCTAATTTTCTCTTTAGGTCTTTTGTCTTTCCCTTTTTTTTTTTTTTTTTTTCTTCTCTCTTTCTCCTCCCTCCTCCTCTTTTTCTCCCTCTCTCCTCTTTTTCTTTCTCTCCTTTTTTCCCTTTTTTTTTTCTTCTTCTCTCTTTTCCTCTGTAAACTACCCCTCCCGAGCGTGTCGGCCTCATTCTACTGATCTCCCTTTTTATTACCTCACCCAAACTCTCCCTGCTCCCAGCACCATGCCCTTCACCATTGCCTCTATGAATGTCCGGGGCCTTAACACGCCCCATAAACGCTCTCATCTATTCCGTACAATCCGCACCCTACGCGCAGACATAGTTCTACTTCAAGAAACACATTTTAAGCGTAATGGCCACCCCAATTTATCTTCCAGACGATTCTCCACTGTGTTGTACTCCTCAAGTGAATCTAAACGCAACGGAGTCGCTATCCTGATAAGCAGCAAACTCCCCTTCACCCAAAGCTCGGGTCATGTTGACACAGAGGGGAGATATATCATTCTGGTTGGCAGGCTGGGTCACCTGGATGTAACTATAGCCAACCTATATGCGCCCAATACGGGCCAACAACGGTTTCTGAGCTCCTTTTTCAAAGCCCTTCAAAAACACAGAGCGGGATATGTATTCCTGGGAGGGGACTTCAACGCAGTTCTAGACCCTCTGCTAGATAAATCCGCTCCCCAGAAGCGCCCCCGCACCTGTCCTATATCCGACACCTTCTCCAAACTTATCAAAGAGGCATCTCTCTTCGACACCTGGCGTGCTCTGAACCCATCCCCCAAGGACTATACTTTTTTTTTCTGCCCCCATCAATCGTATTCCAGACTAGATTATCTCTTCTGCAGCCCCCCGGCTTCTAACCATATTCTGTCCTCTTCAATTATCCCCAATGTCTGGTCGGATCACTCCTTCATCGCGTCCGCATTTGATCTGTTGGATACCCCAACTTCCCGCCCATCTTGGCGCCTGAACGAGACACTCCTTAAAATCCCCTCCTTCAAATCCATGATAACCGGGCATCTTAAGGAATACTTTTCTTTTAACAATCATGAATCAGGATGTTCCCCATTGGTCTGGGAAGCCCACAAAGCGGTCCTCAGAGGCCATATAATCAGCTATGCATCCCATCGCAATAGAGAACACAAGGCACTACTCAAGGATCTCACTGATCAGGTCCAAAACCTAGACTCTCTTCATAAGCGCAGTCCCACGGACTCGAACTATAAACAGCTTTTGGCAGCCAGAGCAGCCCTCAATGCATTAATCACAGAAAAGATAGATAAATCCCTTCGTTGGCTGAACCAGCGATTTTATGAAAAAAGCAACAAGGCTGACGTCCTATTGGCAAACAGGTTAAAGGCACGTAAAGCCCTCTCTTCCATAGTCTCACTTAAGGACTCTAATGGCAACACCCACTATAAACCCTCAGATATTAACTCTATCTTCAAAGATTATTACGCCCGTCTATATAACTCCCCAAACAGTTCGTCATCCCTACCTGACTCAAATATGCGAATTTCTGATTTCCTGACCTCATGCTCTCTTCCACAAGTGGATGCTCCTTCAGCCACTGCACTATGTAAACCTATATCCGACGAGGAAGTATCGGCTGCTCTTAAACTTCAGAAACCCTCTAAGGCCCCAGGACCGGACGGCCTACCCTTCGCGTACTATAAAACATTCGAATGTGATCTAGTCCCCCACTTGACGTCTACTTTTAATAAAATCCTTAACGGGAACTCTTTCACAGCGAAACTACTAGAGCATTAATCACTGTTATTCCCAAACATGGTAAGGACCACCAGCAGGTCTCTAATTATCGCCCTATATCCCTCCTCAACACCGATCTGAAACTTTTTGCAAAAATTCTTGCCTTACGCCTGAACCCTCTTCTCCCATCCCTTATACACCCCGACCAAGTCGGATTTGTCCCTTCACGCCAAGCTCTAGATAATACCAGACGCACCATCAATTTGATCCATCACGCTAATTCAGTCAAGCTCCCCTCTCTTCTATTGGCATTGGACGCGGAAAAAGCCTTCGATAGGGTTTCGTGGGCCTTCCTCGATCAAACACTCCGCAGCTTTGGTATCCACGGGAAATTTCTCCAAGCAATATCGGCACTCTATCACAACCCCTCCACTTCTGTGCTAACAAATGGAATTCTTTCTGACACCTTCGCCATCACCAACGGTACGCGACAGGGATGCCCACTGTCGCCTCTCATCTTCGCTCTGATAATTGAACCTCTCGCCTGTCGCATCCGTCTCAACCCGGATATTACGGGCTTCTCTATCAAAGACTCACAATATAAACTCTCTCTTTTTGCGGATGACGTCCTCCTCACCCTCACTAACCCGCTAATTTCCCTTCCCAATCTTTTCAAAGAACTAACTCTCTATGGGGACCTCTCTGGATACAGGGTGAACAACGACAAATCAGAGGCCCTCCCGCTACACATCCCTCTCAACTCCCTAAACCTTCTGAAATCCAACTTCTCTTATGCATGGCGTCATACCTCCATTAAATATCTGGGGGTACAAATCACTAAATCTTACCACTCTCTCTATGACGCCAACTTTCCACCCCTATTTAAGGAAATATCTCAAAACATCTTAGGATGGAAAAAACATTTCATTTCTTGGATCGGCAGAATTAATGCCATTAAGATGAACGTCATCCCAAAGATATTATACCTTTTCCAGACTCTCCCTGTCCCGGTCCCTCCTCGGATTCTATCCTCCCTCCAGACCCAATATGGTAAATTCATATGGAATGACAAGAAGCCACGTTTGCGCAGGGAGACCCTCCAGCAAAGCTCTTCATGTGGCGGTCTAGGTCTCCCCTCGCTGTCAAGATACTACCATGCCACGGCTCTCAGTCAACTTGTCGCCTGGCACTCTCCACGGCACACAAGGAGATGGGTGGATTTGGAGAGTGATCTGGCTCAAGTCGATTCGGTTTCTCACCTTCCATGGCTCCCCCGCCAGCATAGACCTAAAACCACTCAACTAGTGCCAACAATATCCTTAACTTTATCGGTGTGGGACTCGCTAAAATCTAAATTTTCACTCCACACAACTCCCTCTCCCCTAACCCCCATTTGGAACAACCCCTCCTTCTCACCGGGCCGATCCCACCAACTTGCCTCCATATGGACTAGAGCAGGAGTCTCCCGCTATCACCATCTACTTCACAACAATGCACCATACTCATTCGCAGACCTCCAAACAAAACACTCTCTCCCGACGTCATCTTTCTATCAATACCTTCAAATTCGAAATTTCGTTATGTCCTCAACCAGGACAACGCCTATCCCTAATGTCCCGACTCCGATGGAACGCCTTTGCATGTATCGCCCCACGGACCGAGGCACTATATCTAATCTGTACCACTCCATTTTGTCTCCAGCCGCGCCAACTCGCATGGCGCATGAACTTGCTTGGGATACCGACTTGGGAACACCCCTGGAAGACGACATGTGGGAATCTATCCGACTGAATATTTCTAAATGTTCTATTAGTGTCTCCATTAAGGAGAACTCCTACAAAGTTTATGCGCGATGGTATCTGGTCCCCGAGCGCCTACACCAAATGTATCCGAACACTTCTAACCTCTGTTGGCGCCACTGTGGTCAAGTAGGCTCGTTTTTTCTCGTTTGGTGGAGCTGCCCGAGGATAGCCCCCTTTTGGTTTATGGTCCGCACCCTTATCCAGTCGCTTATTCCGGACTGCCCCCTTTTGCCCCCTGAGACGTTGCTCTTGTGTGCCCCAGCCTGCCAGCTATCCAAGTCGGAAAACAAACTAGCTATGCATATAGCCTGTGCAGCTAAACTCCAGATTGCTAAATCATGGAAACTCCCCAACCCTCCAACACGTCTGGAACTCATGAACCGCGTTTGGTTTGTGGCTAAGATGGAATATCTTTCCTCCTTGATGAACAACACAGTGGATAAATTTCATGGCGTCTGGACACCTTGGTACACTAAATTTCAAGTCGCTCTCCCAGGTCTTTCCTAGTTCGCATTACCCTTTTTCCCCACACGACTCTTTCCCCGACTCGCTCTCCCCCCGCTCGCGACATGTACCTGCTTCTCTCTGCCCTTTTTTTTTTTTTTCTCTCCCTCTCTCTTTCTCCTCTCCCTCTTACTCTTTTTTCTCCTTAACTTTTCATTCTACTCCTCCTTCTTTTCTCATGTAACTCTCGGTAGTCTCCTATAAATCCTCTCAAGGATCCTAATGTTTATCCCTCTGGAATATTTTACCCTGTTTCCTAATCTTGCTCCTAGTTCTCGATTGTTTTTTGATATGTTCAAAGCAAAAAATAAAATAAATAAAATAAAAAGGTAAATATAATAGAACAGTTAACATGAGAACACACTCTTATACTTAATCTTCTCTATATACTAGTTTTGTTATGCTTCGAGAGTGTCCATTGCTTTCATATGTCATTGTATTCCTTTTGTCAATAAACATTTGTGATTTAAAAAAAAAAAAAGAAATATTCTTATTAAATACTTTGTTCTTTACATAGTTGAATGTGCTGACAACAAAATCACACGAAAATTTTCAATGGAAATAAAATTTATTAACCCATGGAGGTCTGGATTTGGAGTCACACTCAAAATTAAAGTGGAAAAACACACTACAGGCTGATCCAACTTTGATGTAATGTCCTTAAAACAAGTCAAAATGAGGCTCAGTAGTGTGTGTGGCCTCCACGTGCCTATATGACCTCCCTACAACCCACACAAGTGGCTCAGGTAGTGCAGCTCATCCAGGACGGCACATCAATGCGAGCTGTGGCAAGAAGGTTTGCTAATTTTTGTGTGATTTTGTTGTCAGCACATTCAACTATGTAAAGAACAAAGTATTTAATAAGAATATTTCATTCATTCACATCTAGGATGTGTTATTTTAGTGTTCCCTTTATTTTTTTGAGCAGTGTATATACAGTATATGTATTTTTTTTTCTATACTAAAAAAATGACCCAACTGGTAGCAAAGGCTTGTAGCACCTTTCTGGCACACCAGCTTTCTGAAAGATTTATGTAAGTGTACGGCACTGCGTACCCCATGACAGACTATATAATCATATTTGCCTACTTTTGAAAAGCATTTTTGGGAGATTGTGAAAACAACACCTATGAGCGCATTATTAAAGTGGACGTACACCGGCAAGTCATAAAATGGACTTACATCTAAATATAAAGGAGCCCTAAGCAGTTATAGTTTGACACTGGGAAACATTAGAAAATGCATGTAGTAGCCATAGGGATCAGCGTGCAGACTGTTATAACACTATCTAAAGCATTATTTTGACAATATTGGACTGCAGGTAGTAGAATATTGCTATCATAATGACAAGAAAAAGGTAATTAACAGAGGAAGACCATTAAAACCCTTTCAACAGAGTAGGTCTTTCCTTTAGAAAAACTGCAAAAAAAGCCACAGTGTCAGAGAGTACAGTTTCATTTACAATCAAAAGGCATTTGAAAAGTGGAGGAAACTCTGAAAGGAAGAGGTCTGGCAGACCCAAGCCAGAATCAGAAGGCACAATTCTGACAGTTAACGGCTTGCCTGATAGGTTACTCACAGAACAAAAACTTCACCAGTAACTTAACAGTGGTCAAGTAAGCAAGTTTCAGTTTCAATAGTGAAAAGAAGACTTCAAGCTGTAGATATGACAGGTTGGGTGGCACTAAGAAGGCCATTGCTAAGATGGCAAAATATATAAATGCTTGCCTGGGCCATGAAGTAGCTCCAGTGGACTACTGAAGATTAGAAAAAAGGTCTGATTAATCAAAATGAGAAATATTGAATTCATCACATATGTTTTTTACGTGCCACTGAGTAGGCAAGAGGATGGTTCCTCAATGTGTGACACCAACTCTCAAATATGGAGGTGAAGCATGAAGGTCTGGTCTCTTTTGGACACTGAGTCAGTGACTTACACAGCGTGACTGAAAACCTGAACCAAAAGAGTTACCACAGCATTTTGAAGCATCATGCAATACAACATGTTCTATGCCTAGTTGGCCAAGGGTTCATCCTACAGCAAGATAATGACCCAAAACATACCTCCAGACTATGGTAGTACTACCTTCAAGCTAAAGTAGATGGTAGGCTGCAAATCATGGAATGGCCGGTACAGTCTCTAGACTTAAATCCAATGAAGCTGGATTGGGATGAACTGGATCGAAGGTGGAAGCAAAGCAACCTATAAGTGCAACACATTTCTGGTAACTTTAGCAACAGCATTGGGAAGAACGCCCCAAACATTTGATTTGTATGACAAAGTGTGTTCAGCGATCACATCCGCAAAAGGTGACTATTACTATAAGTCAATATTTTAGTTTACATTTTTTTTTTACTATACATATATATATATATATATATATAGATAGATAGATAGATAGATAGATAGATAGATAGATAGATAGATAAGATAGATATAGGAGTATATACACACACACAGGTTGGATACAATATGCTGGCATTCAGGATGCCGGCAGTGAGAAGACCGACTGCGGCATCCCGATGCTTAGAATCCCGACGCGGGCTAGGTAAGTATACTCATCCAACCGCAACGCACTCCAAACCCAAACTTTCCCTTTCCGCAGCCTAAACCTAAATCCCCCGCCACCACGGCCTAACTCTAACCCTCCCCAGTGATTGGTATTTAGACTTCCGGGATCCTAACCGGATCATATATATATATATATATATATATATATATATATATATTATCTGCAGGAAATACACACACACACACACACACACACACACACACACACGCATATATATATATATATATATATAAAACACACACACAGTATATATATATATATATATATATATATATACACACGCGCACACACACACACATATATACTGTATATATTTATATTACATACACACTCAGTTCTTGAATTTTATGCATTAGAACCAGGAAAAATGGTCAAGTGTAACGGTCTGAGCAATTTTGACAAGGGCCAAAATTGCAATGGCTAGACTACAGGGTCACAGCTCTCCAAATGACAGGTGTTCTGGGGTGTTCCACTATGCAATGGTTAGAATCTACCAAAAGTGAGGCTATGAAGGACAACCGGAGAACCACCGGTGACAGGGTCAAGGGCTAACATAGATCACTGATGCCTGTTGGGAGTGAAGTACAGTAACACAACTGGCTAAACAAATTATGCAGTTTATGATTGAAAGGTGTACACTGCAGCTTGCCTTGTTGCATACCAGCCAGAGCACCCATATTGACCCCGGGATAGTAACAAAAGTGCCTATAAGGGGGTACATCAATCGGCAAGATTCTCCAGTAATGGCTACTGCATGTCCTTGTTAAGGGGGGACTATATAAGAAGAATTTCTGTATGGGGATAACAGAAAAAAAAAACTTAATTTTTTTTCCCCAAGAATAAGCTTTTTTTCAAATAAATATACATGTTGAGTATCCCATATCCAAATATTCCGAAATACAGAATTTTGTGAGTGAGACTGAGATCGTGAAACCTTTGTTTTCTGATGGCTCAATGTTCACAAACTTTGTTTAATACACAAAGTTACTAAAAAATAAGAATTTACTCACCGGTAATTCTATTTCTCGTAGTCCGTAGTGGATGCTGGGAACTCCGTAAGGACCATGGGGAATAGCGGGCTCCGAAGGAGGCTGGGCACTCTAGAAAGATTTAGGACTACCTGGTGTGCACTGGCTCCTCCCACTATGACCCTCCTCCAAGCCTCAGTTAGGACACCGTGCCCGGACGAGCAGACATAATAAGGAAGGATTTAGAATCCCGGGTAAGACTCTTACCAGCCACACCGTACAACTCGTGATACTATATCCAGTTTGACAGTATGAAAACAACTGAGCCTCTCAACAGATGGCTCAACAATAACCCTTTAGTTAACAATAACTATTTACAAGTATTGCAGACAATCCGCACTTGGGATGGGCGCCCAGCATCCACTACGGACTACGAGAAATAGAATTACCGGTGAGTAAAATCTTATTTTCTCTAACGTCCTAGTGGATGCTGGGAACTCCGTAAGGACCATGGGGATTATACCAAAGCTCCCAAACGGGCGGGAGAGTGCGGATGACTCTGTAGCACCGAATGAGAGAACTCCAGGTCCTCCTCAGCCAGGGTATCAAATTTGTAGAATTTTGCAAATGTGTTTGCCCCTGACCAAGTAGCTGCTCGGCAAAGTTGTAAAGCCGAGACCCCTCGGGCAGCCGCCCAAGATGAGCCCACTTTCCTTGTGGAATGGGCATTTACAGATTTTGGCTGTGGCATGCCTGCCACAGAATGTGCAAGCTGAATTGTACTACAAATCCAGCGAGCAATAGACTGCTTAGAAGCAGGAGCACCCAGCTTGTTGGGTGCATACAGGATAAACAGCGAGTCAGATTTTCTGACTCCAGCCGTCCTGGAAACATATATTTTCAGGGTCCTGACAACGTCCAGCAACTTGGAGTCCTCCAAATCCTTAGTAGCCGCAGGCACCACAATAGGCTGGTTCAGGTGAAACGCTGACACCACCTTAGGGAGAAACTGGGGACGAGTCCTCAATTCTGCCCTATCCATATGGAAAATAAGATAAGGGCTTTTACATGATAAAGCCGCCAATTCTGACACTCGCCTGGCTGAAGCCAGGGCCAATAACATGACCACTTTCCACGTGAGATATTTCAGATCCACGGTTTTAAGTGGCTCAAACCAATGTGATTTTAAGAAACTCAACATCACGTTGAGATCCCAAGGTGAAACAGGAGGCACAAATGGGGGCTGAATATGCAGCACTCCTTTCACAAATGTCTGAACTTCAGGTACTGAAGCTAGTTCTTTTTGAAAGAAAATCGACAGAGCCGAGATCTGTACTTTAATGGAGCCTAGTTTTAGGCCCATATTCACTCCTGCTTGCAGGAAATGCAGAAATCGACCTAGTTGAAATTCCTCTGTTGGGGCCTTTTTGGCCTCACACCATGCAACATATTTTCGCCATATGCGGTGATAATGCTTTGCCGTAACATCTTTCCTGGCCTTAATAAGCGTAGGAATGACTTCTTCCGGAATACCCTTTTCCTTTAGGATCCGGTGTTCAACCGCCATGCCGTCAAACGCAGCCGCGGTAAGTCTTGGAACAGACAGGGCCCCTGTTGTAGCAGGTCCTGTCTGAGCGGTAGAGGCCACGGGTCCTCTGAGAGCATCTCTTGAAGTTCCGGGTACCACGCTCGTCTTGGCCAATCCGGAACCACGAGAATGGTGTTTACTCCTCGCTTTCTTATTATTCTCAATACCTTTGGTATGAGAGGCAGAGGAGGGAACACATAAACCGACTGGTACACCCACGGTGTCACTAGAGCGTCCACAGCTATCGCCTGAGGGTCCCTTGACCTGGCGCAATATCTTTTTAACTTTTTGTTGAGGCGGGACGCCATCATGTCCACCTGTGGTTTTTCCCAACGGTTTACCAGCATCTGGAAGACTTCTGGATGAAGTCCCCACTCTCCCGGGTGGAGGTCGTTTCTGCTGAGGAAGTCTGCTTCCCAGTTGTCCACTCCCGGAATGAACACTGCTGACAGTGCTAGTACATGATTCTCCGCCCATCGGAGAATTCTTGTGGCTTCCGCCATCGCCATCCTGCTTCTTGTGCCGCCCTGTCGATTTACATGGGCGACTGCCGTGATGTTGTCTGACTGGATCAGCACCGGCTGGTGTAGGAGCAGGGATTTTGCTTGACTTAGGGCATTGTAGATGGCCCTTAGTTCCAGAATATTTATGTGAAGGGAAGTCTCCTGACTCGACCATAGTCCTTGGAAGTGTCTTCCCTGTGTGACTGCCCCCCAGCCTCGAAGGCTGGCATCCGTGGTCACCAGGACCCAGTCCTGTATGCCGAACCTGCGGCCCTCTAGAAGATGGGCACTCTGCAGCCACCACAGTAGCGACACCCTGGTTCTCGGAGACAGGGTTATCAAGCGATGCATCTGAAGATGCGATCCGGACCACTGGTCCAACAGGTCCCACTGAAAGATTCTGGCATGGAACCTGCCGAAGGGAATTGCTTCGTAAGAAGCCACCATCTTTCCAAGGACCCGCGTGCAGTGATGCACTGATACCTGTTTTGGTTTCAGGAGGTCTCTGACTAGAGATGACAACTCCCTGGCTTTCTCCTCCGGGAGAAACACTTTTTTCTGGACTGTATCCAGAATCATACCCAGGAACAGTAGCCGTGTTGTCGGAACCAGCTGTGACTTTGGGATATTCAGAATCCAGCCGTGCTGGTGTAGCACATCCTGGGATAGTGCTACTCCCACCAACAACTGTTCCTTGGACCTCGCTTTTATTAGGAGATCGTCCAAGTACGGGATAATTAAAACTCCCTTTCTTCGAAGGAGTATCATCATTTCCGCCATAACATTGGTAAATACCCTCGGTGCCGTGGACAGTCCAAACGGCAGCGTCTGGAATTGGTAATGGCAATCCTGTACCACAAATCTGAGGTACTCCTGGTGAGGATGGTAAATGGGGACATGCAAGTAAGCATCCTTGATGTCCAGGGATACCATGTAATCCCCCTCGTCCAGGCTTGCAATAACCGCCCTGAGCGATTCCATCTTGAACTTGAATTTCTTTATGTATGTGTTCAAGGATTTCAAATTTAGAATGGGTCTCACCGAACCGTCCGGTTCCGGTACCACAAATAGTGTGGAATAATAACCCCGGCCTTGTTGAAGTAGGGGTACCTTGATTATCACCTGCTGAGAATACAGCTTGTGAATTGCCGTTAGCACCGCCTCCCTGTCTGAGGGAGCAATTGGCAAGGCAGATTTTAGGAACCGGTGGGGTGGGGACGCCTCGAATTCCAGCTTGTACCCCTGAGATACTATTTGCAGGATCCAGGGATCCACCTGTGAGCGAACCCACTGATCGCTGAAATTTTTGAGGCCACCCCCCACCGTACCTGGCTCTGCCTGTGGAGCCCCACCGTCATGCGGCGGACTTGGAAGAAGCGGGGGAGGACTTTTGCTCCTGGGAACCTGCTGTTTGTTGCAGCCTTTTTCCCCTACCTCTGCCTCTGGACAGAAAAGACCCGCCTTTTCCACGCCTGTTTTTCTGGGTCCGAAAGGACTGAACCTGATAAAACGGCGCCTTCTTAGGCTGTGAGGGGACATGGGGAAACATGCTGACTTCCCAGACGTTGCTGTGGAAACTAGGTCCGAGAGACCATCCCCAAATAATTCCTCACCCTTATATGGCAACACTTCCATGTGCTTTTTAGAATCTGCATCTCCTGTCCACTGGCGAGTCCATAAGCCTCTCCTAGCAGAAATGGACAATGCACTTACTTTAGATGCCAGTCGGCAGATTTCCCTCTGTGCATCTCTCATATATAAGACTGAGTCTTTTACATGGTCTATGGTTAACAGGATCGTGTCTCTGTCTAATGTGTCAATATTTTCTGACAGTTTATCTGACCAAGCAGCGGCAGCACTGCACATCCAAGCTGACGCAATAGCTGGCCTAAGTATAATGCCTGTGTGTGTATATACAGACTTCAGGATCGCCTCCTGCTTTCTATCAGCAGGTTCCTTGAGGGCGGCCGTATCCGGAGACGGTAGTGCCACCTTTTTAGACAAACGTGTGAGCGCTTTATCCACTCTAGGGGGTGTTTCCCAACGTGACCTATCCTCTGGCGGGAAAGGGAACGCCATTAGTACCTTCTTAGGAATTACCAATTTTTTATCAGGGAAAGCCCACGCTTCTTCACACACTTCATTTAATTCATCTGATGGGGGAAAAAATAAGAATTTACTTACCGATAATTCTATTTCTCATAGTCCGTAGTGGATGCTGGGGACTCCGTAAGGACCATGGGGAATAGCGGCTCCGCAGGAGACTGGGCACAAAGTAAAAAGCTTTAGGACTACCTGGTGTGCACTGGCTCCTCCCCCTATGACCCTCCTCCAAGCCTCAGTTAGGATACTGTGCCCGGACGAGCGTACACAATAAGGAAGGATTTTGAATCCCGGGTAAGACTCATACCAGCCACACCAATCACACCGTACAACTTGTGATCTGAACCCAGTTAACAGCATGATAACAAAGGAGCCTCTGAAAAGATGGCTCACAACAATAATAACCCGATTTTTGTAACAATAACTATGTACAAGTATTGCAGACAATCCGCACTTGGGATGGGCGCCCAGCATCCACTACGGACTATGAGAAATAGAATTATCGGTAAGTAAATTCTTATTTTCTCTAACGTCCTAAGTGGATGCTGGGGACTCCATAAGGACCATGGGGATTATACCAAAGCTCCCAAACGGGCGGGAGAGTGCGGATGACTCTGCAGCACCGAATGAGAGAACTCCAGGTCCTCCTCAGCCAGGGTATCAAATTTGTAGAATTTAGCAAACGTGTTTGCCCCTGACCAAGTAGCTGCTCGGCAAAGTTGTAAAGCCGAGACCCCTCGGGCAGCCGCCCAAGATGAGCCCACTTTCCGTGTGGAATGGGCTTTTACAGATTTTGGCTGTGGCAGGCCTGCCACAGAATGTGCAAGCTGAATTGTACTACAAATCCAACGAGCAATCGTCTGCTTAGAAGCAGGAGCACCCAGCCGTCCTGGAAACATATATTTTCAGGGCCCCGACTACATCCAGCAACTTGGAATCCTCCAAGTCCCTAGTAGCCGCAGGCTGGTTTAAGTGAAATGCTGAAACCACCTTAGGAAGAAATTGAGGCCGAGTCCTCAATTCTGCCCTATCCGTATGAAAAATTAGGTAAGGGCTTTTATAGGATAAAGCCGCCAATTCTGATACACGCCTGGCTGAAGCCAGGGCTAACATCATTACCACTTTCCATGTGAGATATTTTAAGTCCACAGTGGTGAGTGGTTCAAACCAATGTGATTTTAGGAATCCCAAAACTACATTGAGATCCCAAGGTGCCACTGGAGGCACAAAAGGAGGCTGTATATGCAGTACCCCCCCTTGACAAACGTCTGAACTTCAGGAACTGAAGCTAGTTCTTTTTGGAAGAATATTGACAGGGCCGAAATTTGAACCTTAATGGACCCTAATTTTAGGCCCATAGACAGTCCTGTTTGCAGGAAATGCAGGAAACGACCCAGTTGAAATTCCTCTGTAGGGGCCTTCCTGGCCTCACACCACGCAACATATTTACGCCAAATACGGTGATAATGGCCCTCATTCCGAGTTGATCGGTCGGTATTTTTCATCGCATCGCAATGAAAATCCGCTTAGTACGCATGCGCAATATTCGCACTGCGACTGCGCCAAGTAATTTAACAATGAAGATAGTATTTTTACTCACGGCTTTTTCATCGCTCCGGCGATCGTAATGCGATTGACAGGAAATGGGTGTTACTGGGCGGAAACACGGCGTTTTATGGGCGTGTGGATGAAAACGCTACCGTTTCCGGAAAAAACGCAGGAGTGGCTGGAGAAACGGGGGAGTGTCTGAGCGAACGCTGGGTGTGTTTTTGACGTCAAACCAGGAACGACAAGCACTGAACTGATCGCACAGGCAGAGTAAGGTTGAAGTTACTCAGAAACTGCTAAGTAGTTTGTAATCGCAATATTGCGAATACATCGGTCGCAATTTTAAGAAGCTAAGATACACTCCCAGTAGGCGTAGGCTTAGCGTGTGTAACTCTGCTAAATTCGCCTTGCGACCGATCAACTCGGAATGAGGGCCCATGTTGCACAGTTACATCCTTCCTGGCTTTGATCAGGGTAGGGATGACTTCATCCGGAATGCCTTTTTCTTTCAGGATCCGGCGTTCAACCGCCATGCCGTCAAACGCAGCCGCGGTAAGTCTTGAAACAGACATGGTCCCTGCTGGAGCAGGTCCTTTCTTAGAGGTAGAGGCCACGGGTCTTCCGTGAGCATCTCTTGAAGTTCCGGGTACCAAGTCCTTCTTGGCCAATCCGGAGCCACGAGTATAGTCTTTACTCCTCTCCTTCTTATGATTCTCAATACTTTGGGTATGAGAGGCAGAGGAGGGAACACATACACTGATCGGTACACCCACGGTGTTACCAGAGCGTCCACAGCTATTGCCTGAGGGTCCCTTGACCTGGCGCAATATCTGTCCAGTTTTTTGTTGAGGCGGGACGCCATCATGTCCACCTTTGGTTTTTCCCAACGGTTCACAATCATGTGGAAGACTTCTGGGTGAAGTCCCCACTCCCCCGGGTGGAGATCGTGTCTGCTGAGGAAGTCTGCTTCCCAGTTGTCCACTCCCGGAATGAACACTGCTGACAGTGCTATCACATGATTTTCCGCCCAGCGAAGAATCCTTGCAACTTCCGTCATTGCCCTCCTGCTTCTTGTGCCGCCCTGTCTGTTTACGTGGGCGACTGCCGTGATGTTGTCCGACTGGATCAACACCGACTGACCCTGAAGCAGAGGCCTTGCCTGACTTAGGGCATTGTAAATGGCCCTTAGTTCCAGGATATTTATGTGAAGTGACGTTTCCATGCTTGACCACAAGCCCTGGAAATTTCTTCCCTGTGTGACTGCTCCCCAGCCTCTCAGGCTGGCATCCGTGGTCACCAGGACCCAATCCTGAATGCCGAATCTGCGGCCCTCTAGGAGATGAGCACTCTGTAACCACCACAGGAGAGACACCCTTGTCCTTGGAGACAGGGTTATCCGCTGATGCATTTGAAGATGCGATCCGGACCATTTGTCCAGCAGATCCCACTGAAAAGTTCTTGCGTGGAATCTGCCGAATGGAATCGCTTCGTAAGAAGCCACCATCTTTCCCAGGACCTTTGTGCATTGATGCACTGACACCTGGCCTGGTCTTAGGAGGTTCCTGACTAGGTCGGATAACTCCCTGGCTTTTTCCTCCGGGAGAAACACCTTTTTCTGTACTGTGTCCAGAATCATCCCTAGGAACAGCAGACGTGTCGTCGGAATCAGCTGCGATTTTGGAATATTTAGAATCCAACCGTGCTGTCGTAGTACTATTTGAGATAGTGCTACTCCGACCTCTAACTGTTCTCTGGACCTTGCCCTTATCAGGAGATCGTCCAAGTAAGGGATAATTAAGACGCCTTTTCTTCGAAGAAGAATCATCATTTCGGCCATTACCTTGGTAAAGACCCGGGGTGCCGTGGACAATCCAAACGGCAGCGTCTGAAACTGATAATGACAGTTCTGTACCACAAACCTGAGGTACCCTTGGTGAGAAGGGCAAATTGGGACATGGAGGTAAGCATCCTTGATGTCCAGAGACACCATATAGTCCCCTTCTTCCAGGTTCGCTATCACTGCTCTGAGTGACTCCATCTTGAACTTGAACCTTCTTATGTAAGTGTTCAAGGATTTCAGATTTAAAATGGGTCTCACCGAGCCGTCCGGCTTCGGTACCACAAACAGCGTGGAATAATACCCCTTTCCCTGTTGTAGGAGGGGTACCTTGATTATCACCTGCTGGGAATACAGCTTGTGAATGGCTTCCAATATCGCCTCCCTGTCGGGGGGAGACGTTGGTAAAGCAGACTTCAGGAACCGGCGAGGGGGAGACGTCTCGAATTCCAATTTGTACCCCTGAGATACTACCTGCAGGATCCAGGGGTCCACTTGCGAGTGAGCCCACTGCGCGCTGAAAATCTTGAGACGGGCCCCCACCGTGCCTGAGTCCGCTTGTAAGGCCCCAGCGTCATGCTGAGGACTTGGCAGAAGCGGGGGAGGGCTTCTGTTCGTGGGAAGAGGCTGTCTGCTGCAGTCTTTTTCCCCTTCCTCTGCCCCGGGGCAGATATGAGTGGCCTTTTGCCCGCTTGCCCTTATGGGGACGAAAGGACTGAGCCTGAAAAGACGGTATCTTTTTCTGCTGCGAGGTGACTTGGGGTAGAAAGATGGATTTCCCGGCCGTTGCCGTGGTCACCAAGTCCGATAGACCGACCCCAAATAACTCCTCCCCTTTATACGGCAATACTTCCATATGCCGTTTGGAATCCGCATCCCCTGACCACTGTCGCGTCCATAATCCTCTTCTGGCAGAAATGGACATCGCACTTACTCTTGATGCCAGAGTGCAAATATCCCTCTGTGCATCTCGCATATATAGAAACGCATCTTTTAAACGCTCTATAGTCAATAATATATTGTCCCTGTCCAGGGTATCAATATTTTCAGTCAGGGAATCTGACCAAGCCACCCCAGCACTGCACATCCAGGCTGAGGCGATTGCTGGTCGCAGTATAATACCAGTATGTGTGTATATACTTTTTAGGACATTTTCCAGCTTCCTATCAGCTGGTTCCTTGAGGGCGGCCGTATCAGGAGACGGTAACGCCACTTGTTTTGATAAGCGTGTGAGCGCCTTATCCACCCTAGGGGGTGTTTCCCAGCGCGCCCTAACCTCTGGCGGGAAAGGGTATAATGCCAATAATTTTTTAGAAATTAGCAGTTTTTTATCGGGGGAAACCCACGCTTCATCACACACCTCATTTAATTCATCTGATTCAGGAAAAACTACGGGTAGTTTTTTCACACCCCACATAATACCCTTTTTTGTGGTACTTGTAGTATCAGAAATGTTCAAAACCTCCTTCATTGCCGTGATCATGTAACGTGTAGCCCTACTGGAAAATACGTTTGTTTCTTCACCGTCGACACTGGAGTCAGTGTCCGTGTCTGTGTCTGTATCGACCTGATGTAACGGGCGCTTTAGAGCCCCTGACGGTGTTTGAGACGCCTGTATTAACTGATTATCCGGCTGTCTCATGTCGTCAACAGACTTTTGTAAAGTGCTGACACTATCACGTAATTCTTTCCATAAGATCATCCAGTCAGGTGTCGACTCCCTAGAGGGTGACATCACTAACACAGGCAATTGCTCCGCCTCCACACCATTTTCCTCCTCATACATGTCGACACAACGTACCGACACACCGCACACACACAGGGAATGCTCTGATAGAGGACAGGACCCCACTAGCCCTTTGGGGAGACAGAGGGAGAGTTTGCCAGCACACACCAGAGCGCTATATATATACAGGGATAACCTTATATAAGTGTTTTTCCCTAATATAGCTGCTGTATATCTTTATATGCCAATTTTATGCCCCCCCTCTCTTGTTTTACCCTGTTTCTGTAGTGCAGGACTGCAGGGGAGAGTCAGGGAGCCTTCCTCCAACGGAGCTGTGAGGAAAAAATGGCGCCAGTGTGCTGAGGAGATAGGCTCCGCCCCCTTTTCGGCAGCCTTTCTCCCGCTTTTTTATTGTAATTTAGGCAGGGGTTAAATACATCCATATAGCCCAGGAGCTATATGTGATGTATTTTTAGCCAAAAAAAGGTATTTCTATTGCGTCTCAAGGCGCCCCCCCCCAGCGCCCTGCACCCTCAGTGACCGGAGTGTGAAGTGTGCTGAGAGCAATGGCGCACAGCTGCGGTGCTGTGCGCTACCTTAATGAAGACAGGACATCTTCTGCCGCCGATTTTCCGGACTCTTCAGTCTTCTGGCTCTGTAAGGGGGACGGCGGCGCGGCTCCGGGACCCATCCATGGCTGGGCCTGTGATCGTCCCTCTGGAGCTAATGTCCAGTAGCCTAAGAAGCCCAATCCACTCTGCACGCAGGTGAGTTCGCTTCTTCTCCCCTTAGTCCCTCGATGCAGTGAGCCTGTTGCCAGCAGGTCTCACTGAAACTAAAAAACCTACTTTAAACTTTTTCTCTAAGCAGCTCAGGAGAGCCACCTAGATTGCACCCTTCTCGTTCGGGCACAAAATCTTAACTGAGGCTTGGAGGAGGGTCATAGGGGGAGGAGCCAGTGCACACCAGGTAGTCCTAAAGCTTTTTACTTTGTGCCCAGTCTCCTGCGGAGCCGCTATTCCCCATGGTCCTTACGGAGTCCCCAGCATCCACTTAGGACGTTAGAGAAACTACGGGTAGTTTTTTCTCTCCAAACATAATACCCTTTTTAGTGGTACCAGTAGTTATATCAGAAATGTTTAACACCTCTTTCATTGCCTCAATCATGCAGTGAATGGCCTTAGTGGGCATCAGGTTTGACTCATCGTCGTCGACACTGGTGTCAGTATCAGTGTCGACATCTGGGTCTGCTTGAGGTAGCGGGCGTTTTAGAGCCCCTGACGACCCATGCGACGCCTGGGCAGGCACGAGCTGAGAAGTCGGCTGTCCCACATTTGGTATGTCGTCAATTTTCTTATATAAGGAGTCTATACGTGCACTCATTACTTTCCATAAGCCCATCCACTCAGGTGTCTGCCCCGCAGGGGGTGACATCCCTTCTAAAGGCATCTGCTCCGCCTCCACATCATTATCCTCATCAAACATGTCGACACAGCCGTACCGACACACCGCACACACACAAGGAATGCTCCGAAGGAGGACAGGACCCACAAAAGCCCTTTGGGGGGACAGAGTGAGAGTATGCCAGCACACACCAGAGCGCTATATAATGCAGGGACTAACTGAGTTATGTCCCCTATAGCTGCTTTTTATATTATATATGTATTGCGCCCAAATTTAGTGCCCCCCCTCTCTGTTTTTACCCTGTTCTGAAGTGTAGACTGCAGGGGAGAGCCAGGGAGCTTCCTTCCAGCGGATCTGTGAAGGAGAAATGGCGCCAGTGTGTCTGAGGGAGATAGCTCCGCCCCTTTTCCGCGGCCTATTCTCCCGCTTTTTTCTGGATTCTGGCAGGGGAATTTACCACATATATAGCCTCTAGGGCTATATATTGTGGTATTTTTGCCAGCCAAGGTGTTTTTATTGCAGCTCAGGGCGCGCGCCCCCCCCCCCCCCCCCCCAAGCGCCCTGCACCCTCAGTGACCGGAGTGTGAAGTGTGCATAAGGAGCAATGGCGCACAGCTGCAGTGCTGTGCGCTACCTTGGTGAAGACTGATGTCTTCTGCCGCCGTTTTTCCGGACCTCTTCTTGCTTCTGGCTCTGTAAGGGGGACGGCGGCGCGGCTCCGGGACCGAACACCAAGGACTGGGCCTGCGGTCGATCCCTCTGGAGCTAATGGTGTCCAGTAGCCTAAGAAGCCCAATCCGGCTGCAAGCAGGCGAGTTCGCTTCTTCTCCCCTTAGTCCCTCGCTGCAGTGAGCCTGTTGCCAGCAGGTCTCACTGAAAATAAAAAAACTAAAACTATACTTTCTTTCTAAGGGCTCAGGAGAGCCCCTAGTGTGCATCCAACCTCGGCCGGGCACGAAATCTAACTGAGGCTTGGAGGAGGGTCATAGTGGGAGGAGCCAGTGCACACCAGGTAGTCCTAAATCTTTCTAGAGTGCCCAGCCTCCTTCGGAGCCCGCTATTCCCCATGGTCCTTACGGAGTTCCCAGCATCCACTAGGACGTTAGAGAAATATTGTATTAAATGACCTTCAGGCTGTGTGTATAAGGTGTATATGAAACATAAATGAATTGTGTGAATGTACACACACTTTGTTTAATGCACAAAGTTATTGAAAATATTGGCTAAAATGACCTTCAGGCTGTGTATATAAGGTGTACATGAAACATAAATGCATCCTGTGCTTAGATCTGGGTAACTTCATTTCCCCCCCGCTTAGTTTAACAAAATACCTAATTTCACGCGCATGTAAGCAGGGTGCTCACATGCACAACACAACCGACACAAAGGTTTTTTGCTTACTGCTCTGTGCGAGAATCACTGGTTCAGCTTAGTACATACTTGCCTACCCTCCCGGAATGGCCGGGAGGCTCCCGAAAAACGGGTGACCCTCCCGGCCCCCCGAAGGAGCAGGCAAGTCTCCCGATATCCGCGGGTCACCCCCTGCCCGCCGCCCACTTAACGAGTAAAGTGGGCGGTCCGGGCAGGCGATGACGCGATTCTTGTTGAATTGAGTCATCATAACCACGCCCCCTGCTGTATAATGCCGGTAATCGCGGCATTACACAGTGGGGGCGTGGCTTAAATGATGCTGTCCAGAAGCCACGCCCCGTTCCGCCTCTGGTCCGCCCCCTGTCACGTCACCTCACTGCCCGCCCCCCCCTGCTGAGCCGACGGGAGAGAGCAGCCCAGAAGTTGGCAACTATGGCTTAGTATTTAACATTTTATATACATTCAGGCAATAAGTGACTAAATGAAACACCTGTACTGTTCATCTTTTCCATACATCCACTACTCTCTTCAGTATATCCTGTTATAGGCAAACTGAAAATGCATATTGTAGCAGGTAAGGATCTCACTTCTCTCATGCACTACAAGTTTAGTCTATTTCATTCTTCATTACACAGATGATTCTATCAGTCACATTTCTGAGGCCTGGTGCTGACGTGTGCCCGTGAGGTGGCTGCTGCATCCAGCTGCCTCCTAATATAAACTTAATGCCAGTGACGAGAATAGATTTGTGGTGCCAAAGTGAGTGACAGTATACGAGGATTCCCATTGGTTTTACTCGTCTGCTGGATTCTAAAAATAACACAAAACGGGCTATTTCCAGCTCTGGTACATGTGCAGTGTCCATTCTCTGCAGAAAACACCCACTCACAAATCTAGGAGCTGAATGAAAAATATGTAAATTCCTCACAACTACCTACTGTACCTCAGACTCGGCTCGAACACTCGGCTTGCTGCAGCAAGAACAAGGGTCCCTTCTAGTAATACAGTACACCATTAAAAAATATTAATCATTACTGTACTACAGAGGCGTATCTAGGGTACGGCGAGTGGGGCACGTGCCCTGGGCGCCTTGGCAGGCCCAGGAGAGGGGGGCGCCGGCGGCGGCCAGGGCATCATGCCCCACTCGCCCCCGTCAACCCTAAATGTGAGGGGAGGAGAGCGCAGCGTCTCTCCCTCCCCTCACCGCCGCTGCCAGCAGCGCTGCTGTGTCCGGTCTCCGGCGTTAGCCAATCAGAGCTTGCGGACCGGCTCCTGATTGGCTGCCGGTCCGCAAACTCTGATTGGCTAGCGAACCGGCGCCAGACACAGCCGCCGGAGACGGGACGGGAGACCTGGACGGAGCCGTGAGGGGAAGGCGCTGCGCTCTCCTCCCCTCACATAAGCGGCCGGTGAGTGAATGGGGGGGGGGGGGGGGCACGGGCACAGTGGGGCATGTATCTGGCACCAAATGGGGCATGTAACTGGCACTGAGTGGGGCCTGGCACTGTGGGGCATGTATCTGGCACTGTGGGGCAATGTAACTGGCACAATGGGGCAATGTAACTGGCACTGTGGGGCATGTATCTGACACAGTGGGGCATGTATCTGACACAGTGGGGCAATGTATCTGGCACTGTGGGGCATGTATCTGGCACTGTGGGGCAATGTAACTGGCACTGTGGGGCAATGTAACTGGCACTGTGGGGCAATGTAACTGGCACTGTGGGGCAATGTAACTGGCACTGTGGGGCATGTATCTGGCACAGTGGGGCAATGTAACTGGCACTGTGGGGCATGTATCTGGCACAGTGGGGCAATGTAACTGGCACTGTGGGGCATGTATCCGGCACTGTGGGGCATTGTATCCGGCACTGTGGGGCAATGTGACTGGCACTGTGGGGCAATGTAACTGGCACTGTGGGGCAATGTAACTGGCACTGTGGGGCAATGTAACTGGCTCTGTGGGGCAATGTAACTGGCTCTGTGGGGCAATGTAACTGGCTCTGTGGGGCATGTATCCGGCACTGTGGGGCATGTATCCGGCACTGTGGGGCAATGTAACTGGCACTGTGGGGCAATGTAACTGGCACTGTGGGGCATGTATCCGGCACTGTGGGGCAATGTAACTGGCACTGTAGGGCAATGTAACTGGCACTGTGGGCCATTTTCAGTGGCCACACCCCTTCCGGAGCGTGGTCACACCCCTTCTGGTGTGTGACCACGCCCATTTTTTCGGCGCGCGCACATGCTTCTTTTTGTGTGTGTTTTTTTTTTTTTTGGGGGGGGGGGCGCCATTTTACATCTTGCCCTGGGCTCCAAAAACCCTAGCTACGCCTCTGCTGTACTAGGAGAGATTCATTGTTTGTTTTTTTTAAGAATGTTACAGCGTACTTTTAAAAAAACATGGCTAACCCTCCACATAATTTACTTCAGCAAATATATTCCCACATACAGGACCAATGCCCCAAAAATGTCCAGAATACATTTCTACTATATTTAACAGACGATGAAGACTGCAATCAACATAAAAAAACACAAGAAGCTTAACTATAGAGAGACAAGTTCTCAAAAGGAGTACGGTACTAGATAATCAGTGCCCCTATTAATTCTTAAATTCAAAAATTGTACAAATAGAACAGAGACAGGATTCTTTAGAGAGCTTTGAGTAATAAACTAAATAAGGAAAAGTCGTCTTTTTATCAGGAAGAAGCTATGTGACCGGCGGTCAGGAGGCCCCCGGTCACAATAGCGACACCGGGCTCCCACCCCCTTATAGTCCCGACAGTTGGCATGCTGACTAACAGGGAGTATTCCCACTCGTGGGTGTCCAAGACACCCATAGAGTGGGAATATAACCTGTGGCGAGCGCAGCGTGCCCGCAAGGGGCTTCGCTGCTCTCGCCCACCCGGCCGGCAATTTGTAAGCCAGGATTTCGGCGTCGGTAGGGTGAACGGTGGTCTCCTGACCACCGGTCACCATATCCAACCCTTTCTATCAATACATTCTATTTGACTGTCAAGAATGAAGAGTTCCACTTACTATTAGCGAACACTTTCAACAAACTCTGAAACATTTCTATAACCTTGCAGCTGTCACTCTATTAGGCAAAATTCTCAGTTCTGTTAACTGTCAACAACTTCTTATGTGCCTGTAAGACTTGTTTCCATAATTTCTATATTCTTATCTCCTGATATGATAGTAGCACATCGTACCCTCTACCTGACAACACTGATGTCAGGCTTGGTTCAATAAAGTAGCATGGGGCCTATTTCAGACCCAACAGCTGCAGCAATCGCAGCCTGAAGCCCTTTCTGGAGTGCGCACACACAGCGGCTGCACTGCGCGTACGCACCCAGTGAGATGCAAAAGCATCTCACGGGTACGATCGCCTCTGCCTGATTGACAGGCTGAGGCGGTCGTGGCGAGGGAAGGGGCATGCCAACGGCGTTAGAGCGCGATTGGTGGGGCACAGCCACTGCGTCCCAGAACGCAATGGGTAGCCGCCTGCCAGCTTTCGCACCTGTGCAGGGGTGGGTGGGCAGGGCCCGACTAGCTCTGTGCTGGGTGTCCCCAACACATGTCAGAGAAACTGATCGTATCTGCGCTCAGGTCTGAATCACCCAAATGGTGCCTTCAAAGACTCTCTAGCAAAGTAGAATGACATTAGCGAAAGTATTGAATCACATCAGCTAAACTGCTAGCTACCACTGCTATCAAAATACTGTAGACACGGCAAAACTTACTTCCAAAACTAAATCTCTGCCAACAACAAATGCATTTTTAATACATTTAAATATCTTCTCTACCATCCTATAGGACCACATCTGACTGCAAATCAAAGTCCAAGATCGTGCTTCCTACTGTATTTCAAGGTCAAGATTGATATTACATAAATTGGTAACCTTCTGCTCAAACAGACGGATTAAATAAATTCCTTGTACCCCCTGGCACCTTCTTTTCCGTAGATCCAACAAATTAAAACAAAGTGTGTACTCTTTTATCTTTCTTTTCTACTACCTGTGCTCTGGATTGTATAACGTCAAAATTCAGTTTATCAGTTTCCTGTGCTCAACACAGGTTTATATAAAACCTTTTTTCTCTGTAAAGTGCTACTTTTCAATCATTATATAAGCATGCAATTACTACTAGATTATGCCTATGCTGATAAAAAAGATAATCTCTCTTTCAGATTACAGTTTCAGCTGTCAGCTCCCTTGCCCCTTCAAGCTTCTTGACAGGTTTGACAGTCCACATTCCAGAAATTATGTAATCTTTGCTAAATCTAAATTAGTCCTGGTTCTCTCATCTGCAACTCTCCAAGTTGGAGCACCCCAGATATCAGTCCTAGTTCTTCTGCTCTTCTCTGTGTAACTTTGTTTTAGATTTCAGTATCATGTCCATGCAGATGTTACCCAAACTGCATTATTCTCTCTGGATCACTCATCTTGTACATTGGCCCTTGTTACTGAATGTCTTTCTAGGGTCATTCCGTCTCAAACCAACACACCTTTAGTTAAAATTTTTACCTAACCAGCTCAGATTTTGTTAAAATTTGGTATATGGAGAGTATATATGTAGTCTAAGAAAAATACAAAAGTTTATTTAAATATCTCATGCAGTTACCAAATTGTGACAATGTAAAGTTTTAAAAAAATCTGTCAAAATGCACAACCAGCACATTTTCAAATCGCCATAGAGCTCTCAAAATTAAGATAAGAGAGATAAGAATGGTGTAATTTTACTGTGTTTTGTATGCCCTTTCCTAAGATATACAATATAATAGTCTTTGTGAGGAAAAACTTTTCCAAATTCAACCTGAAATGTTTGTCAAAATGTAAAGTGGGAGGATAACGGGTTCATAGTTAAAAATAATGTTAAAGCAAGGTAGATTATTCCAAAATGCCAGGTGTATTACAAGTAGTAATAGGTAATAATAGATTTGATGGCTTCATTAATTTAATTATATAAATCAAGTTGAATAGAAATACTTGACATTGTATTAGTCAGTCAACAATGTTAGCTGAAGATAGTTTGAAAATGCCTCAGTGGTTTTTAAAGTGTCATCAGGGGACATGACAAATTCTTCCAGTTGGGGTTATAGGGTTGATTTTGTATAAGACATCAATTAGCGGTATCTATAGTACATCAACTTCCTTGGGTAGGAGAAAGTGAAAGCTACTGCAGAACTTGATGCAAAATGATGATGCAACTCAGGATGTGGCTTCACAGCAGAGAAGGAAGAGGACACCAGCAACTGATCTCCAGATCAATAGAGTCCAGTACGGACCCAAAGCACCAACAATGCATAATTCCAGGGAAAGCAGAGCATCTGCGGTCTGACGACCTTAGTTTGCAGAAGGAGGAACATACAGTTGGTGGAAGGCACTGATTCAGAAATGGTAGGCTGCTCTAGGAGATTGCCATCACACCAAAGAACAAGAGATGACAGCACCCATGCAAGACTAAGTCTAATAGTAGGGGGTCCCACTTAGACTTCCCTCACAACAAGGGAGATAGTCCCCATTCCTGGTGGCAGGGGTGGTCCAAAGCAAAATCTCACAGCTCAAGATAGCAAGTAATGTGAGCAAATAGATGGCAGAGTATTAATGCTGAGAAGGGAGATCCCAACAATGATGATGGTTTAGAAATAAGCCATACAGAGCTCTCTAGTATAACATCTGTCTCCTAAGCAGATATTACTGCTTTTGTTCCCAATTATAAACCCGTATGGAGTATACAAGCACAAGGTCGGACTGGCCCACAGGGGTATGGGGGGGGGGGGGGGGGAGAAGGGAAACTCCCACACACTCCTCTAGTGATCAGGATCCAGACTGTGCAGTCGAGCTATACATTATACATAGGTTATATTACACTGCACATGAATTTGCTGTATTTTCTAAAGTGCATTGCTGTTATTAATCTGGAACATTATCGTGCATGCACTAGCAGCACTTACTATCTATACTGTATATTTATAAAGGGGCCCAGACCATGCATACTCTTAGGGTTAGCCAAGCCTCTGTGAAGGCTGCTCCCTAAGTATGGGCCACTATCCTTGCTCTGGGAAAACAGGTTTTTGTCTTACAGAGGAGACAATTCCATAACAATAGCAGACCAATAGTCATACGTATTTATAATAATCCTTCTCTAAATGACTCTTTTTCAAACACTCCCTCCTTTTCTAGAAATAGACAGGTCAGCTGTTTCTTTGATGGACAATAACCATAAGTGAGACAGTGTGACATCATGTAGCGCACGTGCCACACAAATATCACAGCAGAGCAGCCTACTCAGTGACTAACATTGCATATGATCCTTTCATCTTTTCCACTTTGTTTTCTCATGTTCTGGTTCTCTACTAGAAACACTGCAGACTATAGTCACCAGAGGCTTTGCTTTGAGTCTTTTAACTATTATTGTATTTTAAACATGGTTTACAAAAAAACAAACAAAACAAAAGCAATACCCTAGTAAATAAATTATTTTAATCAAGCTTACCACATTATTAATCAAAGTTCAGGGACGAAGAACAATAAATAAAAAAAACTATTTGCCAAGACAGCAGGAATGCTGGAAGTGTCTGATGTTCACAGAACAAGCTTTTTTATTTTCCCCTGTTTTCTGAAATTTCTTTGAATTGTTCAGTGTGAATCATAAATGATTCAGGGAGAACTGTAAAAGAGCAGCTTCATATTGCTGCAGTTTTCTGCGTGGTGATAAAGTACATCTGCAGGGAATGCCCCAGTATGTGCGCATGCTGCTCTACACGGCTTCATACATTCCAACATTTGGCAGCTTCGAGCAGGCATCAGGTATGAGTGGTCAATTCCATGCTGGGTCCTGCGTTAATAATTTAGAAGAAAAGACAACAGATGCTACATACAAATAATAGGATAGTCTGTGTGGAATTTCTGGATAAAGGGGAGTTTGTACGTGAATACATTGGCCCTCATTCCGAGTTGTTCGCTCGGTATTTTTCATCGCATCGCAGTGAAAATCCGCTTAGTACGCATGCGCAATGTTCGCACTGCGACTGCGCCAAGTAACTTTGCTATGAAGAAAGTATTTTTACTCACGGCTTTTTCTTCGCTCCGGCGATCGTAATGTGATTGACAGGAAATGGGTGTTACTGGGCGGAAACACGGCGTTTCAGGGGCGTGTGGCTGAAAACGCTACCGTTTCCGGAAAAAACGCAGGAGTGGCCGGAGAAACGGTGGGAGTGCCTGGGCGAACGCTGGGTGTGTTTGTGACGTCAACCAGGAACGACAAGCATTGAAATGATCGCACAGGCAGAGTAAGTCTGGAGCTACTCTGAAACTGCTAAGTAGTTAGTAATCGCATTATTGCGAATACATCGGTCGCAATTTTAAGAAGCTAAGATTCACTCCCAGTAGGCGGCGGCTTAGCGTGTGTAACTCTGCTAAATTCGCCTTGCGACCGATCAACTCGGAATGAGGGCCATTATTCCTAATTCGTACATATTACACATTCGTACATATTACACATAATACCACACAATAGTACCCATTATTCACACCAGGAAGAGCCCCTTATACATATTACGCCAGGCAGAGCCCCCTTTTACACATTACACCAGGTAGAGCCCCTTTTAGGCACGTAACACCAGGTAGAGTTGGGAATTATGGGGAGAATTCAATTACACGCAAAAGGGGCAGATTAGCCACTGTCGCTGTGTTTCAACGTCAGCAATGGCAGCCCGTCCTCCCCCTTTGCCCGACAGGCCGAATGTCGGGTTCGCCTAAGAGTGCTTGCTGCTTATGGAGCAGACTGCACTTTTTATCGAGATCCTTGCCACCAGCCCTTAATTGAATTCCCCCGTATGTCCCCACCTATTTTTAGTAAGGGAAGAGGAGTTTGGGGAAAGGCATTGGACACGCCCCAGGGGGACATTAGCTCCCTAAATGCAGCACGTCTAATGGGACTGGGGCTACACACTATATGATGTGTACAATAATAAGATTTTAAACCTACCGGTAAATCTTTTTCTCCTAGTCCGTAGAGGATGCTGGGGACTCCGTAAGGACCATGGGGTATAGAAGGGCTCCGCAGGAGACATGGGCACTATAAAGAACTTTTAGTATGGGTGTGCACTGGCTCCTCCCTCTATGCCCCTCCTCTAGATCTCAGTTAGAGAACTGTGCCCAGAGGAGATGGACAATATGAGGAAAGGATTTTGTTAATCTAAGGGCAAGATTCATACCAGCCCACACCAATCATACCATATAACCTGGAATATACGCAACCAGCAACCAGTTAACAGTATGAACAAAAACAGCATCAGTCAAAGACCGATTCTAACTGTAACATAACCCTTAAGAAAGCAATAACTATATACAAGTCTTGCAGATGTAGTCCGCAATGGGACGGGCTCTTAGCATCCTCTATGGACTAGGAGAAAAAGATTTACCGATAGGTTTAAAATCTTATTTTCTCTTACGTCCTAGAGGTTTCTGGGGACTCCGTAAGGACCATGGGGTTTATACCAAAGCTCCCAACCGGGCGGGCGAGTGCGGATGACTCTGCAACACCGACTGAGCAAACGCAAGGTCCTCATCAGCCAGGGTATCAAACTTGTAGAATTTTGCAAAAGTGTTTAAACCTGACCAAGTAGCAGCTCGGCAAAGCTATAATGCCGAGACGCCTCGGGCAGCCGCCCAAGATGAGCCCACCTTCCTAGTGGAATGGGCCTTTACCGAATTTGGTAACGGCAATCCAGCCGTAGAATGAGCCTGCTGAATCGTGTTACAGATCCAGCGAGCAATAGTCTGCTTAGAAGCAGGAGCGCCAACCTTGTTGGCTGCATATAGGACAAACAGAGCCTCTGTTTTCCTAACCCTAGCCGTCCTGGCTACATAAATCTTTAAGGCCCCGACTACATCCAGGGACTTGGAGTCCTCCCAGTCCCCCGTAGCCACAGGCACCACAATAGGTTGGTTCATATGAAATGAAGAAACCACCTTAGGCAAAAATTGAGGACGAGTCCTCAACTCCACTCTATCCACATGGAAAATCAAATAGGGACTCTTGTGGGACAAGGCCGCCAATTCGGACACCAGCCTTGCAGATGCCAAGGCCAATAACATGACCACCTTCCACGTGAGAAATTTTAATTCAACTGTTTGAAGAGGCTCAAACCAGTGAGGTTTCAGGAAACTTAACACCACGTTAAGGTCCCACGGTGCCACTGGGGGCACAAAGGGGGGGCTGGATGTGCAGCACTCCCTTCACAAACGTCTGAACTTCTGGGAGAGAAGCCAATTCCTTCTGAAAGAATATAGATAGGGACGAAATCTGTACCTTAATGGAGCCTAACTTCAGGCCCATATCCACTCCTGTCTGTAGAAAGTGGAGAAACCGGCCCAGATGGAAATCTTCCGTAGGAGCATTCTTGGCTTCACACCAAGATACATACTTCCTCCAGATACGGTGATAATACTTTGCCGTCACCACCTTCCTAGCCTTTATCAGAGTAGGGATGACTTCCTCCGGAATACCTTTCCCAGCTAGGATTCGTGTTCAACCGCCATGCCGTCAAACTAACCGCGGTAAGTCTTGGAACACACAGGGCCCCTGCTGTAACAAATCCTCCCTGAGAGGAAGAGACCATGGATCTTCTGTGAGTATTTCCAGAAGATCTGAGTACCAGGCCCTTCGAGGCCAATCTGGAACAATGAGTATTGTCTGCACTCTTCTTTGTCTTATGATTCTCAATATTTTTGAGATGAGAGGAAGAGGAGGAAAAACATAGACCGACTGAAACACCCATGGTGTCACTAGGGCATCTACTGCTACTGTCTGAGGGTCCCGTGACCTGGCACAATACCTCCGAAGCTTCTTGTTGAGGCGTGACGCCATCATGTCTATTTGAGGAATTCCCCAAAGACTTGTTATCTCTGCAAAAACTTCTTGATGAAGTCCCCACTCTCCTGGATGGAGATCGTGTCTGCTGAGGAAGACTGCTTCCCAGTTGTCCACTCCCGGAATGAAGACAGCTGACAGAGCGCTTACGTGATTTTCCGCCCAGCGAAGAATCCTGGTGGCTTCCGCCATCGCCACTCTGCTCCTTGTTCCGCCTTAGCGGTTTACATGAGCCACGGCTGTGACGTTGTCTGATTGAATCAGAACCGGTAGGTTGCGAAGAAGATTCTCCGCTTGTCGTAGGCAGTTGTATATGGCCCTCAATTCCAGTATGTTGATGTGTAGATAAGCCTCCTGGCTTGACCATAGTCCCTGAAAATTTCTTCCTTGTGTGACTGCTCCCCATCCTCGGAGGCTCGCGTCCGTGGTTACCAGAACCCAGTCTTGAATGCCAAACCTGCGACCCTCTAGAAGGTGAGCACTCTGCAGCCACCACAGGAGAGACACTCTGGCCCTGGGGGACAGGGTTATTTTCTGATGTATTTGTAGATGGGATCCGGACCACTTGTCCAGAAGGTCCCACTGAAAAGTCCTCGCATGAAACCTGCCGAAGGGGATGGCCTCGTAGGCTGCCACCATTTTTCCCAGAACTCGAGTGCATTGATGAACAGACACTCTTTTTGTTTTAGCAGGTCTCTGACCATGTTCTGGAGATCCTGGGCTTTTTCCAATGGGAGAAAAACCATCTTTTGTTCCGTATCCAGAATCATGCCTAGGAAAGATAGCCGAGTCGTTGGAACCAATTGTGACTTTGGCAGATTGAGAATCCAACCGTGCTGTTGCAGCACTTTCAGGGAGAGCGACACGCTCTTCAGCAATTGATCTCTCGATCTCGCCTTTAACAGGAGATCGTCCAAGTATGGGATAATTGTGACTCCCTGCCTGCGCAGGAGCACCATCATCTCCGCCATTACCTTGGTGAAAATCCTTGGGGCCGTGGAAAGCCCAAACAGCAACGTCTGAAACTGGTAATGACAGTTCTGTACAGCGAATCTCGGGTACTCCTGATGAGGGGGGTATATGGGGACATGAAGGTATGCATCCTTTATGTCTAGTGACACCATAAAATCCCTCCCTTTCAGGCTGGATATTACAGCTCAGAGCGATTCCATCTTGAATTTGAACTTTTTCAAGTACAGGTTTAGGGATTTTAGATTTAAAAATAAGAATTTACTTACCGATAATTCTATTTCTCGTAGTCCGTAGTGGATGCTGGGAACTCCGTAAGGACCATGGGGAATAGCGGGCTCCGAAGGAGGCTGGGCACTCTAGAAAGATTTAGGACTACCTGGTGTGCACTGGCTCCTCCCACTATGACCCTCCTCCAAGCCTCAGTTAGGACACCGTGCCCGGACGAGCAGACATAATAAGGAAGGATTTAGAATCCCGGGTAAGACTCTTACCAGCCACACCAATCACACCGTACAACCTGTGATCTGAACCCAGTTAACAGCATGATAACAGAGAAGCCTCTGAAAAGATGGCTCACAACAATAATAACCCGATTTTTGTAACAATAACTATGTACAAGTATTGCAGACAATCCGCACTTGGGATGGGCGCCCAGCATCCACTACGGACTACGAGAAATAGAATTATCAGTAAGTAAATTCTTATATTCTCTGACGTCCTAGTGGATGCTGGGAACTCCGTAAGGACCATGGGGATTATACCAAAGCTCCCAAACGGGCGGGAGAGTGCGGATGACTCTGCAGCACCGAATGAGAGAACTCCAGGTCCTCCTCAGCCACGGTATCAAATTTGTAGAATTTAGCAAACATGTTTGCCCCTGACCAAGTAGCTGCTCGGCAAAGTTGTAACGCCGAGACCCCTCGGGCAGCCGCCCAAGATGAGCCCACCTTCCTTGTGGAATGGGCTTTTACAGATTTTGGCTGTGGCAGGCCTGCCACAGAATGTGCAAGCTGAATTGTACTACAAATCCAACGAGCAATAGTCTGCTTAGAAGCAGGAGCACCCAGCTTGTTGGGTGCATACAGGATAAACAGCGAGTCAGATTTTCTGACTCCAGCCGTCCTGGAAACATATATTTTCAAGGCCCTGACTACGTCCAACAACTTGGAGTCCTCCAAGTCACTAGTAGCCGCAGGTACCACAATAGGCTGGTTCAGATGAAACACTGAAACCACCTTAGGGAGAAAATGAGGACGAGTCCTCAATTCCGCCCTGTCTGAATGGAAGATCAGATAAGGGCTTTTACAGGATAAAGCCCGCCAATTCTGACACGCGCCTGGCCGAGGCCAGGGCCAACAACATGACCACTTTCCATGTGAGATATTTTAACTCCACAGATTCAAGTGGTTCAAACCAATGTGACTTTAGGAACCCCAAAACTACATTGAGATCCCAAGGTGCCACTGGAGGCACAAAAGGAGGCTGTATATGCAGTACCCCTTTTACAAACGTCTGAACTTCAGGAACTGAAGCTAGTTCTTTCTGGAAGAAAATTGACAGGGCCGAAATTTGAACCTTAATGGACCCCAATTTTAGGCCCATAGACACTCCTGTATACAGGAAATGCAGGAATTGACCTAGTTGAAAATTCCTCCATCGGGGCCTTACTGGCCTCGCACCCCGCAACATATTTTCGCCAAATGCGGTGATAATGCTTTGCGGTGACATCCTTCCTGGCTTGATCAGGGTAGGGATGACTTCATCCGGAATGCCTTTTTCCTTCAGGATCCGGCGTTCAACCGCCCTGCCGTCAAACGCAGCCGCGGTAAGTCTTGGAATAGACAGGATCCTTGCTGGAGCAGGTCCCTTCTTAGAGGTAGAGGCCACGGGTCCTCCGTGGGTATCTCTAGAAGTTCCGGGTACCAAGTCCTTCTTGGGCAATCCGGAGCCACGAGTATAGTTCTTACTCCCCTCCGTCTTATAATTCTCAGTACTTTTGGTATGAGAGGAAGAGGAGGGAACACATACACTGACTGGTACACCCACGATGTTACCAGAGCGTCCACAGCTATTGCCTGAGGGTCCCTTGACCTGGCGCAATACCTGTCCAATTTTTTGTTTAGGCGGGACGCCATCATGTCCACCTTTGGTTTTTCCCAATGGTTTACAATCATGTGGAAGACTTCTGGGTGAAGTCCCCACTCTCCCGGGTGGAGGTCGTGCCTGCTGAGGAAGTCTGCTTCCCAGTTGTCCACTCCCGGAATGAACACTGCTGACAGTGCTATCACATGATTTTCCGCCCAGCGAAAAATCCTTGCAGCTTCTGCCATTGCCCTCCTGCTTCTTGTGCCGCCCTGTCTGTTTACGTGGGCGACTGCCGTGATGTTGTCCGACTGGATCAGCACCGGCTGACCTTGAAGCAGAGGTCTTGCTTGGCTTAGGGCATTGAAAATGGCCCTTAGCTCCAAAAAATTTATGTGAAGTGATGTCTCCAGGCTTGACCACAAGCCCTGGAAATTTCTTCCCTGTGTG